>NW_025767324.1:2845890-2904658 GCF_003918875.1 Haliotis rubra
ATGATGATGGTATAGAGGATGATGGAGGTTATTTTCTCCGATGCTGAGAGTCTCACGGTGGATGGTCAATAACCTAGATCTCTCATCACCATCTAAAAATGGCAATGTGAAGCAGACATATCTGATGAAAGAAGGCGATGCAGATGCTATCACACTACCACCGATCATTTCGATTGCAGCAGTCCCACAGAATCTAGATGCAGCATTCCACAAAGCCACGAGAAGTTCAGACACCACATCTACCAAACTTTCATGCCAAGAAGTTCTCCGCATAACATGGACCCCTTCTTCAAAGCTCAAGACATCGATGAGAACTATAAGTTGATCATCAGCGTCCAAGTACAAGAATTACAAGATTGATGATCGCAAGTTAGTCCAGATAGAAACCATGGCAGAGGCCATTATGTTTTTGGTTTAAATAGATCTAGAGCGATCAATGAAACTCTTATCACCAGATTTCAGTGATCACGACTTCTGAGGATGATAGAATGATTTATTCTGCCTTACTTATGCAAAGAAAGACCAGCAGTTCCTAACAGATCATCTTACATCTATTTCAGCAGCACTGACCTTAGCTTCGTCGTCAAGGCCTCCTCGCTTCCTGCAACTGGGGCGAGAACTTTTACAGCCCCACTGTATACAGCCCGTGGTCTTCAACATCCATCTTTAGCGGAGAAATAGACAAAGTTTCCAAGGAAGTCACTTAAAGGATTCCAGAGAGTCCTTATGATTAAATCGATGGACACACTAGCCAGCGTCATTCGACAGACTTCACAAAGATACTCAGGAAGATCTAAATTCACGGGCCTACAGAGAGCCGAGACAGGAAGATAGCCAGCTCTAGAGGAAAAAGATTCTTTTGTCAGCCCGATTCGGCAACTATAGAGGAGGATCAGGAAGAGGCAGGACGCAGAGGTTCCACGCAACTATAAGCTGAAAAGACAGGTTCGAGCGACTGGAGTCTTCCACCCCAGCCGTTCCAGTACAACCATCTCAAGTGGGTGGGCCTCCAACTATACTGGGAAAACTGGGGAATGTTACAAGACCCTTATGTCTCAACATTCTACATTCTTCGTCCCCAGTTCCATTATCCCACTAAAGGCCAAGCCTCCGCTGACAGTCAACCCTCACAAGTTAGACTTACAGGCTCAACAACTACCCGAGAGTTAAGAGAGGCTGTTACATCACTCCTAATAAAGCAGGCCATAGAAATTACTAGACCAAGACAACATAGAACCAGGTTTCTACTCCCCAGTTTTCCCTGGTTCCCAAGAAAAACTCCAAGGAGAAATACAGACTCATCTACAACATGAGCTTTTTTCAACAAGAACTATCTCATAAAACCTCCGAAGTTCCATGATACATTTACCTCAGTTCTGGCGGTTGATTAAGCCCCATGGACTACATGGGCGGTATCGATCTACAGGGCAGCTTACCTGCACATCCCGATACACTCCAAAGCCAGGGAAATACCTACGGTTTACTTTAGGCGGGGCAACATTACCAGTGGAAAGAAATGCTCCCCATTGAGGAATATCATCAGCCCCCTGGCTTTTCCGCGAGGATAAAAACGAAGCCGATTATCACCTATCTTCATCATCAAGGGGCTACACGCGAGTGCGTTTTACCTCGGCGACGGGATACAAGTAGATCAAGATCCACAGCATCTCAAACTACAGTTAAACTACATCGCTAAAGCTACTAACACAGCTAGGATGGTTAGTAAACTTACTCAAGTCGGACCTAGTACCCGTCACAAGACCTACAGTTCCTAGGCATTGATTTATCACAAATCTCAACCGTATCGTCGGTACCCAGAAGACCGTTGGATCAAGATCCAACAGACCATTCCACCAGCTCTACTGTCTCCGTTACCGCTTCTCGACAATGGCAGAGCCTCCTAGGTCTCCCTCACATCAGCCCAAGACATGACAGTCAGAGGCAGAGTTACAGTTCGTCCCCTTACAGGTCTTCATCAATGCACATCTCGGCGATTTACAGCCATTCAGTCTACGAAACATCTCAGACCTCATCTACTATGGTGGACAAAGAAATCGAATGTCTGCGAAGGGATTTGTTTAGCAGAGCAGAATTCAAAACCCATCTATATGTGGGCCAGCGTCACTTCAAGGTTGGGGAGCTCATCTGCGCCAACCAGAGCGACATCGGGATTATGGAACCAACAAGAAAGCAAACTCCATATAAACATCCTAGAGATGAAAGCTGTAATCAGCGCCATTCTACATTGGAGCACATTTCTACAAAATCGCACCTTATGATTCATACCGACAATTCCACAGTGGCGTTCTCGTTGAACAAGCAAGACTCAATGAGATCACTGAACCTTTTTGAACTTAAGCTTTCAACTATTCGATCTAACCCCACGATCTAAATCTACAGATCAGAGCAGTTCACATTCCGAGGAGCCAGAAATGTACTAGCAGGCGCTCTCGGCCTCATCTACCATCACCGACAGAATGGATGCTCAATGCGGAAATATTTGCACAGATAATCAAGCCGTTAGCAGCGCTAATAGATCTATTAAGCCACAAGATTCAACAATCAGCTACCGACATTAGTGTCACCAATCCCAGATCCACAAGCTTGGGAAGCGGACTCTAAGTATATCATGGGAAGGCCTCAAGCAGCGTGCAGCGTTTCCGCCATCCAACAATAATACCTTAAGTATTACAGAAAATCAAACAAACACAGAGTCTACAACTCACTTTGGTCGCCCTACTGGCCAGCCAGAGTATGGTTTCCCATTCTAATTCAAGAAATCGGTCAACCAGTATTAGAGCTACCCAAAGCTCAAACCTGTTAATACATCCACACACGAAACAGGTGCGGAAACCCAGAAGTTTACCAACTTCGCATATGGACTGTATACAAATGTGTTTTAAACAAGAGAGATATTCTACCAGAGCTGAAAAGCGGTCCGCTTTTGCCTTACGACACTTTCGACTTTCGTGGCAATGCGGCGACAAGTGGCACAGTTTGAAAATTATGCAGCTAATAAAGGATTTACAGCGAGAGATGCTTCACATCCTCAAGTGGCAGACTATTTGTGTTACCTGCGGCAAAACAAACATTTAAGAGGTTCGTGATATCAACATATCTTGCCGGCAGCTCTGCTGATCACTATGAGAGCGGGTGTCAAGCTGACAAAATCTCCAGAGTTACTGGCCTTACTACGTGCTTTCCGATTGGAGGACCAAAAGCGGAAGTTCCGCTTCCCAGCTTGGGATCTGAATATAGTATTACAACACCTCACTAGTGAGGCCTATGAACCTTTGGAATCGACAAACTTTGAATTTCTCTCACAGAAAACACTATTTCTACTATCTCTAGCCGGCAGCAAGAATATCTGAAATTCAATGCTCTGGATTACGAGAGGATACAGTTTGATGACAATCAAAACATAAGCACCTGGGATTAAGATGGGATTTCATCCCCAAAAATCAACTACCAGGTCAACCAGACAGGTTATTCCATGTACCAGCTATCCTCGATTCTCGGATCACAAGATACACAAGACTTATCACTGTGTCCAGTCAGAGCTCTCAAAGTTTACTTCACGACGATCAAAACAAAGGCGAAGATTTCTCAAAGATTATTCATCCCTTATATGCCAGCGAATCAAACAGAAGTCTCGTACTACCATATCTATTTGGATAAGGACTGTCATGCCAGCCTACAAGGCAGCAGGCTTGGACCCACCAACAGCATCAAATCCGCGAAGATTAGGGCATTGGCTTCCACCCTCGCCCTGCGGTAACTGTTCTTTGAACACAATTATGGAAGGATGCTTTTGGAAATCGAACATGGTGTTTGCGCGAATCACTACCTGAGAGACATCACCACAGAAGATGTCTCTGGCATTCACCATTTCGCCCCTTTGGTCCTGCTCAACAGCTGACAGTCCCTCATTGAAGTTAAATATTATCATCACAAGTTTAATATGTATTATATATACATAATTTAGCTAGCTTATAACTCTAAGGAGTTCTAGAGCTATGTATATATTTAGCTTATTCACCCCCTAAGTACATATATTGACATTATGTTTAGTTGTACAGCGACTCTATCAGAGTCACTTATATATATATATAATATATGTAATGGTTTTCAGTATATATCAATGTAATACCCATTTATGGCATTATATAACCTATGGTTTATATACAGGAAATATCCTAAGTCAATGCCTTCATGAAGTTCCCATACGGTTATTACAGTTATATTTATACAAAATCACTAATTATAAATCCAAAGTATTCTATTACTCCTCCTCCGTTCCGTAGGATTCTACAAACAAAGAGCATGAGTCAGGATAAGGAAAAATATGTAATTTTTAGAGTAAAATTGATATTTTATACTTATCCTGACTCATGAGGTCAGCCCTCCCATCCTCCCCACATAACACTTTGGATTTCCCCGTAAATTCAAGTGTTGGGCTCGCAAAATCAGGAGAGAGTGAAGCACGAGGTATAAGGTGGCGACACCTTTCCCGGCAGAGGGATTAAAGGGGAGCAACTCGTGGTGAGTACTAATTAGTGATTTTACATTGAAGGGAGCTTCAATTAAGGAGATACAAGTGTTTCCACTATGTTCGCAAGAAGAAGAAGACAAGCAAAAGAGCATGAGTCAGGATAAGTATAAAATATCAATTTTACTCTAAAAATTACATATTTTTGTCATTTTCTTGATCCAGGTGCAGTGTCAATGGCAGGGGCACAACCTGGTTTATGGTCGGTCAAGGGAGGTAATAAGCTGGTTCCTGAAAAACTTCTGAAGAAATCTAATGCAAACTTGATCAGTGCGAAGGTAACACAGATTCTGTTGCAGAAGGATGGTGAAGGAGTTACCTATGAAGTGTCATATAAGACCCCGAACCCTGAAAGCAAGGATCAGGAAGAAAACGCTCGGGAATATGATATTGTTGTCATAGCAACGCCTCTTCCTACCGGGCAAACAGATATAAAATTTGAAGATTTTTCACAACCCTTGCCTTTTCCAGACTTCAAGATGCATGAAACAGTAGCTTTGTTTGTTCAGGGGCACCTTAATGCTTCTCACTTTGGTTATGAAAATCTGAAAGATGCACCCGGAGGAATTTTCACTGTTGATGAAGATGTGTTCTTTAACTCAGTAGAAAAACAAAGACCAGTTACTTTTAAGGAGCATTTGAAAAAGAAGGATGTTGAGGAAGAAGTTTATAAAGTTTTCTTAAATCGGGTTCCTACTGAACCAGAGGTGAGATTGTTATTTTCAGGTCGAAAAGACTTAAGGCTAATCAACTGGAAAGCATATCCTCAATACAGCACAAATATGGAGTTACCTCCCTTTGTTTTATATGACCGACTGTATAATGTAAATGCTGTAGAGATTGCAGCGTCTGCTCTAGAAATGAGTGCCATTGGAGGCCGTAATGTGGCACTGCTGGCTTACAATCACTGGTATGGCCATTTGGATAAGATTGATGAGGTATCAGAAGGTGAGACAACTGCAGCCAAGCAAGAACTGTAATCATTATTGTGTAGCAGTTGATTGTCATGTGACATTACATGTTACCATAGTAACCTTCATTTCCTGTTTCTTTAAGTTCATGGGCTGGGTGCAAGAAATTGTTTGATTTTTTTCTTAAATTTGGATGATTGAACTATTTTAAATGTTGGTTTTGGGGGAGTGACACTTCAACTCCAACTGTGTATTATGTTGATGTTAAATTTCTGATTGTCATCCTGCTGTTATTTTGTATGGGTCATAATATGAGAATGGATACTATACAAGCCATTATAAGCCTGTAATGGCACACTTTGCAGCCTTCACAATGCACAGTGGTCCTCTAGTCAGAGCCGGCTAAATTGTGTAGAAATCCAAAGCATAAATCCAATGATGAGGTTGAAATTCTGGACCAGTTCTCAAGTGCTAGAAATTGAAACTGAATGAAACTGACAAAAGTGTGAACATACTGAAAAATAGAAACTGGACCAGGTACAAACTCTGAAGACCACTGAAAGGAGGTTTCATCTATTCTTGTGGACAAGTCTTTAAAACATGAGTTTCTAATGCTGCTTTGTTGCGATACAGTATGTATCTTGATCTTAAAATACAAATTATGATGCATTTCAAAACTTGACACTTGGATTATCGCAACAATGTAAGTTTGGGTGGTCAGGGGTGGAAATAACCCATTGCCCGACGTCCCAGTCTAGTGTTTTTTTCTGCTGGGCAAGCAAATTTGTATATCGTGTTGTACCGGTGTCCAGTTGACTTTTCCAATGTTAATTATGGTATGTTGTTTATTTAAAATATCAACAAGAAAATCGGCCAGTATAGTGGGAAAATTATCAGGGCAAGTGATTTTACATGTGCCACTGTACCGGAGTACACTAGCAATGTTAAAGTTATTTCCACCCCTGAGTGGTTATAGCAATATTCCAGTAATATGATGATGGGAAACTCCTCAAATGAGATGGATGGGACCAAACCAAATGGTGTTGAGAAACCCAATGTCCCCGGGGGATATTGTCACAGTATATCCCATTTACACTGCTGTGTTTAAGGCTCCAAGATGTAAAATGTATGATTGTAATGAAATTTGAATCATTTAAATTGAAATTTGAAACATATTTGAATTGAAATTTTGGCGTCCTTGATTTTCCAGTCTATTAAATCTCCATGAGTACCCTGGACCATCATACTGACTTCCTTTTAGTGTAAATTAAAGCTGAGGAGTAAATACCAAACGGAAATAAAAGGAGGAGTATTTCACAGGTTCATGGTTTTATTACTTTCACAGACACATAACACTTAGCAGGTTTTGGGGGATTTTTGGTCTGCATTGGCTTATAACCACATGCAACCACGGTGACTTCCAACCAGAAATCGTTTTGTCAGTGACACTATTCCCATCGTGTTTATTCTTAATACAGATTTTAACTACATTCAACAATCTTTGCTTTAATACAGACAACTAACACTATTCGAGATCCTAAGATCGGATGTGTAGGTCTGAAACAATTTTTAGACCAGTTTGGTTCACACATGGAAACAAAATCTGACTCGTATTCTTAGAAAGTTATGTGTTTCTTTCACTCACTGATTTGACTTTTTAAGCATATACATGTATCTGAATTATCCATGCATATTTTACACAGAGACGCATCTTATTTGGAGCCCTGTGAATGTGTTCATCGTGTTCATGATCATGAGAGACTGGAGTCTTAATAGACTCAATTATTGAGGACTATAGGTTTTTTGCTCCTCTCGAGTCTTGTTTACATATTTCAGGTGTATATTTTGTTTTGAGAATGTCAAGTTTTTTGTTCAACTGACTGAGATCTTGTTAACTGTAGTCCAAAAAGTGTCTACTTTCTTTGATTGAGGACACCATTTCTTAAAATGTCATATCAGAAGGTACAGTGAGTGCTTCTAGTTGTATAATGTGTTCATCTTATCTCTGCATTTTATGGATAATTCCAGTTCCATGTGTTCAGTTGTCACAGACCTCTATGGTTTAGTGGACAGAATACCAGACTGTACTAGTATGTAGCTATATAAGTGAACTGCCGCGATATTGCTGGAATATTGCTAAAAGCGGCGTAATACTAAAACTAAACTCAGTCAGTCAGGCTATATAAGTGAAAAAGTGTCAAGAACAACATTCATTTCACCCCACATTATACCCCATAAATGCCCTCATCCACAAAACCACTGAAATTCTTTGACTGTTATATGCCCTAATCTAACTAGTCATCATGTTAACTGTTTATATCAAGCTATGCATGTCACTACTGAAACTTCCACATTGAGGTCACCTTGACCTGAGTATCAGTCAGTGCAAGGGAGATATCACACATGTATGTGTCAGATCACCTTCCTCTGTCTGACATTATCATTATTATATCAATCAAGTGCAAGGTTCTGAACACAAAAAAATCAAAACAATATTATTTGACACAAAACAACTTCTTTTGTTTATTATGTTTAAAAAATGTCATTTGGATCCTAAGTAATGTCTAAATTTAGGTGTTTACGGGACTATCCACATATTGCCGAAAAGTAGATTCAACAGCCATACAATACAGACTTCGCCAAAGCTTGCGGTATTGCTCATCCCTACTGCTATCATAAGATTGAATGGGTATGTAATAAATGTTCAGGACATAAGCATGTTCAGTTATAAGACACGTTATTTGTATGCTTCTTCTGCAAAGGGATTAGAGTATTCCTTATAATCATTCATTTGTACATTTATATTTTACCATGCTTTGAATTATATTTCTCATACATATGTTTTCTCTTTCCAACTTACATTGTTGCTTGTTATTTTGTTATGCAATCTACTTGGGATGATTGTGCAGAAGAAAGAGAGCAAGTTTTAATTAGTCCATCAGTCTGTGCGTCTGTCCGTCCATAACAGTATTTTTAGAGTAGGATTCCTCTAGAATGTATTGTCTTTCATGCTCTATAATGTTACCTTATGGTGCGTTCTCACTGTGTGTCTTGTATCCCATGACATGTATATGACTCGACAATCTCTATTCATGAAGAAAAGAAGATGGTGCTGGTATCTATCACATTCTTGACAGTCATTCTGAGATGGGCATAGATCTAAGTGATTTGATTGGTCGGGATCCTACAACTTGTAGTTAGAATATGGTCAAGTCCTATGGCTTACAACTCAGCAGCAAGTAAGTAATTTCAAATTGTTACGATTAGGGTATTCTGAACCACAACTTTGTTACATGCTACCAGTTGTTGCTACATGTTACAAGTTGTTACAAGTTGCACAGAGAGAATGCACCTTTACATAAGAATGTACCAACCTCTCACTGGTTAAGAGGCAACAGTTATTTTCCATATTACCTGCTCACATGTGGACATCACAGCTCCTGGTACTTCATCTCACACACAGGGTATATCACACCGTATACCGCTCTAGATCGGTGGACAACTTATGCCCTAACCCTCGTCACAGTTAGGAGATCTACATTGCGTTTCAGATTTCTGGGTATAAGTGACCATGTCAGTTACCTCATGCCCGAAACGTTTAACATGTCAAACCTCGTGCCAACACTATGAGTATCAGTTACAAGTGAAAGAGCTAGATGTAAATAATCCACAAACAATATATTAGAACTGTTTATATTCTTTGCATTTGGAACCTCCCATTTATGTTTGGTTTTGACATACAGATATTAGACATCCTTGTCTGAATGTTACATTCATACCAAAGAAATCAAAAGCCTAAGTGCTGACTGATTGATTAGAAAGTTCCCTTGATGCGACTGACTGTGGAGGTGTTCAGTGTCCTCTGATCTTAAGATTTCATAGAACTAATCAATATTTTGTTACATTAGGTTTCCCTTTGCCCAGAATGTTCTAGATGGTCAATTTACTTAAGTTTTTACAGGAAAAATCTTGAATACGAGTTTAAAATGTGATGTGTGTTCATGTTTGTATGCCAGGTCAGCTTATGGTGTCCAAACCTATGTATCATCGTTTCAACTCGTCAATGTTATACATGTATACTACCCAAAAGAAGTAAAGGACACCTAATCTTTTCATTTGACTCCAGTAAATCTGTTATGTTAACTATAGTAATTTGAAAGATATGAGATTTTTGTTATCACTGGGCATGATATGCTTGGATATTCTGAAAATAACGAAATCATGAATATGGCTGAAAGCATGTGGTGTTCATATATATGTATATATGTTTATTATGTTACCAAGGTAACATGAGACATTTTTTATTCTTGGTTTAGGTATTGAACAGTATGGTAAATGGAAAAAATAAGTAGTTGGTTCGTAAATTTTGTTGTGTTGAACATATAAATCTGCCTTCATCAGAACCTTTTCAGATTTTATGTTTTTTGAAGAATTGATGAACCGAAACAGTGTTGCCAAACCAGAGGCAACAGTGGTGAATATTGTGAACATAATGATCAGTATGTTACTGTGTATGTCACTATGACTAGCTAGCATTATTACTGTACAGTTGTTTCTGTTATGAATCATGAAATATGCAGGCATGTAGGTGCATGGTCACTTGAGACATGTAGGCTGGAGTGTGTGGATACAGGCAACACACCATCACACGGTGTTATGTGTACATTCTACCAGAATATAAGGGGCGGAGGGTAGCCTAGTGGTTGTAGTGTTCGCTTGTCATGCCGAAGACCCGGGTTCAATTCCTCACATTGGTTGAATGTGTGAAGCCCAGTCTGGAGTTCTTAGCATGTTATTTCTTTCTCTTAATAACTTGAAAACAAATAATTAAATGAGTATTATAATCAGGGGAGGGAATTCCTTACACTGTCCGACATTTTCAGTTGTATTTGAGATATCACACAATGGAGTGGGTCAAGTGGTCATGATTTATCTCTTGTCTCACAAGGGCAGGTTAATTTGATTGAACAGCTGTTTTAGTGCTGTGTCAGTTATAACTGGATTTACAAGGAAGCAGGAGGGCAAGTGGGTTCAGGGTAGTTATCAAAATAGAATATATATGAATTGGCATGTAAGTCAAGATAGAGATATTCATCTTATAATGATGGGGTACAGACAATGCCAAAACTCTATATAATGTAAGTCAGTAAGACAAATCTAAATATCTCCTGTCCGTGAAGAGCCGTGTTAGAATTGGCCTTCAGCAACCCATGCTTGTCGTACGAGGCGACTAGCGGGATCCTGTAATCAGGATTGCTGATATGGTTGACACATGTAATCATACACATGCAACTGAGTAGATCGATGCTCATTGGATCACTGGATTGTCTGCTCCAGACTAGAATATTTACAGACTGCCACCATATAGCTGGAATATTGCTGAGTGCGGCGTTAAACAACAACCAAACCAAACTAAATATCTCCACAGGTATTACCTGTTAGTGAGTTAGTGGGTGTGTGAAAAGAGGTTCAAAACACTTGAAAATTCTTTTATTTGAACCGTAGAGCAATAATGGTTTTAGAAATTTTCAAGAACTAGGGGACACCAATCTTCGTATGATTTACCTATGTGAGGAGTGAACCCAGATCTTAAGTCGAATGAAAGAACCCTTTAAACAGGTGCCTGTATTTTCAGGATAAACTGTTGTGCTTGCCTCATAGGACCTACATGCAGAAAGTAATAATAGTGCTATCACTCCTATGCTGTAAGACTACTTTGCGATAGCTGCAGTCCTACTCTGCACCCAGACGACCTATGCAGTGCATGATAAATTTTAGAAAATGTATATTAAAGCATCTGGGTAGTTGTATTCTGGATTTGCAATGGCAATGTGTTGATTTATTAGTCTGTCATGTCAGAAAGAATACAATCCATGTTCAGTCTCAGCATACATGTTTCAAGTGACCATATGCCTGGCCATGTTGCTGTGATGCTGAAGTGATCACTCTGTAATTGTCTGCATAATTGTAATGATGCTTACTCTGATAGTAAGGAAAGGTAGTCAATAAAACAACTACACCATCACTCTGCTTCTTGTTTTCAGTGAGAGCGTCGGTCGGGTATCCCAGTGGTTTATTTTCAGCAATTTCATTACATTTGAAGATATGGCCAGTATTCTGGTAATAACGATGCAAAATTAGTCAAATTACATCTACACAAACAGGAGAATATGGGAATCTGAGAACTAACTTATATATCGGATAGGGCCATCCAAATCGCTATTACGTGCTTTCACATGTAATACGTTGTCATTTTTCGTGTAAATTGTGAAACTACCAAACTGCATCCACTCACATTGGGAAACTTTGAATTGGAATAGTTTGGTTTACCATGAACATAAAATAACGAAAATATAGCGTCCGTATCCACAACAAATTCTCTCCAAGTGATCTGAGTTTATTCGTTCTTTAATGCTGCAAACCAGGCATGGTTGAAACTAGTTCCATCTTTATGTTTCTTGGTAAGGGTTGACATGCTATTCACTGGACTACTCAACCCCTAATGGAATAACTAACTTAAATACTGCACAGGCTTTGTTTACATGCTCCTCAGTCACACATGAATACATTCCACCCGGTGTTTCTGTAAAACACTGAAGAGTCTCTATTTTTCGGTCTGCTAATCATTATTAAACTATAAAGTATATAGTTCTGATGTTCCTACGCCAATATGAAATCCTTCCAGAGGGGCACGAGTCGCTATTCAGTGTGTCCACGAATGACACGAGTGGGTCACGAATGTCTGCTAATATGATAAAGCCAAGAATAATTCATGCAGACAATGGGCATTCTGTTCATGAACTTTGTGCCAACCAACCACTGAATGAATGAGGAGAGACTTCAAGCTGCATGAGAAATCTGACAGCTTGTAGCTCAAAGCAATCGCTGAAGTTGCGCTTACTCAACCTAGGTGATATCGTTTGATCTCACACAAGCAATATCTCCTGTGGAACAGTTTTGGATGATAATGATGTAAATACACAATCTGTGAAGTATTGACTGTGTGCATTCTGTGCCCACCTTCCTCCTGAGTTCAGCTGGATCTACCCCAAGTCTACTGGCTTCCTCCTCTAGGTCACCAAGATCCACCTCCTTCATGGCACCATTGTCTAAAACAAATGATCGGTAAGTTCCATGAGACTCTAAAATACAGTGGTAAATCATCCTTAATGGGGTTTTTTTTAAACCAAACTATTGATAGCATATTCTTTGATCATTACCATATTTGAAAATATATCTTCTGGTTATTTTGGAAAACAATCAAAAAGTAGAAACAAAATGAACTAATCTGAAATCTGAATGTCCATGGAATGATCAATTTTTTTCGATTTTTTTTTATTATTTACTATCAATACGACTAACTGAAGCATTGGTAAATAATCAAAATGACAAATAAATGAAACAAATGAAACATCCTGCTTGGAGTATTTATCTGACTGCCATGTATGAGAGTTACTTCCCTTGGCATTACCTTGGTTGTGGTAGGTGATGAGGTCATCACACTCTGTCAGTTCCCTCTCAAAGTTTTCAGTCTGCTGCTGGAGTAGACTCAGATATCTGTGAGCTTCATCTAACACAAGCTGTAGGAGGATATACGGAACATTAGCATAGATCTATATGGTTTGATGGTCTGGTAGTTTTTGTGTTTGTTTGTTGTTTAACACCACACTCAGCAATATTCCAGTTATATGATGTAAATAATTGAGTCTGTACCATACAATCCAGTGATCAACATCATGAGCATCGATATACGCAATTGGGTTACGATGACATGTATCAACCAAGTCAGTAAGTCTGGCCAATTTTGAACACTTGACATGTAAAAATATAAACCCTGTTAAGATGTAAATCAATTACAACATGACGCATGTAAGTTATAACATGGTGAACCTTATCTCCAATGTTGTCCTCCAAGTTCTCGACAGGTCTCTCAATGCTGTTGTCATCAATGTTGTTGTTGGGATCGTCACTGTCAAGGTCGATGATCTCCAACTTGTTGGATCTCGGCCTCAATGATAGCCTCCTCATCCATTTCACGCTTTACACCTGATGGTGACATGGTCATTGCTCACACAGAGTGGTCAAGGCACCTGAACATACACCAGGCCACACTTTATACAGAACTGGTTGGCAGGTTCAGTAAACCGAAAAATAATATAAACTGAAGACAAAAATTAAATTTAAAGAGTACTATTTCTGTTCTGACAAATACAAAAATATGTGTTAACCATGGAAAAGTTCTTTAGGAATAATTGTATACTAAATAACAACAGATTACAAGATGACAAAACAAGCTTACAAGTTACATGACTTGGCTATCACTGAACACATGAATATATCCTGATGAAGTTGCAAAGACTAATCTTTTTTTTTTTCATTATATTTTCTCCCATGCTACAAACAATGGTTTTCTGATTACAATAATAATAAGAGTACTTTTACAGCACCTCATCCACATCACACAGGGACATGCTCTAATTAGTCTAAACGCTACCCAAATTGTCATCTGATTTCCTTGCTCTTTTCGATCACCATAAAATTGAAATAAGTCAGTATATCCATACATAAGTGTATCTAAAAGCATTCATCAGGATGAATCACATCTGAATTAGGATTTGACTTCTAAGTTCAATCATCATGTATAGATTGGTCCTGATGCCCTGAAAATATTAAATTGAAAATAAAGTCCCGCCATTATCATACATGATCTGACTTCACTTTACATTTTCAGTGGTGGCCAAATCGATAGTTTGATATGGGTTCAGGCTAAAACGTCACCACAGCAAAACGGCACCTGGCGAAAACGGCACCATTTGGACATAACGGAACCTCGACTTGGCAAAAACGGCTACAAACCTTATGGCGAAAACGGAACCAAATAAAATATTATAGGGAAAACTAGTTTGTCATTAGATAATCGGATTGCAGAATATTAAAATGCGTCTACTCTGCCAACAGTGATTGGAAAGTTTGTCATCAGTTGATAATCGGATTGCATTATGTTTAGATAATAAATGCATCTACTCTGCTGACAGTGATTGGAAACTTTGTGATTAGCTAATAATCGGATTGCAGCATATTTAGAAAATAAATACGTCTACTTTGCCGACAGTGATTGGAAAGGGCATCTGGGTAAGTACAGATGACACTTCAGTTAACAGCAATCAGAGTGAGAGTGGAGGTATTCATCATGTTTGTTTAATAATTGGCAGTCACAGTAATTGAGTAGATTGTTAATTGGCCTTTAATTGAGTAGTGTATTAATTGGCCTGTAATTGTGTAATTGTTATATATTCTGCAGGTGTATGAAAATGTGAAATCATGTGTGTTGGTCAACAATGGCTGTAGTCCCTTCTTTGATTGCCTCTTTGGTGTACGACAAGTGATCTATGGTAGCAAATTAGGCATACCTATAAGTGAAAGACTGTCCATTTTGTATCATCCCAATTGTGGAAACAGAATACCATGTCTGTCTAGTGTGTCCATTTTATAATGACCTTAGAAGAAATTTCCTGCCAAGTTATTACTTACAAATTTCCTTCTGAGTGTAAATGTAAACTGTTATTTACCACCCAAAATACTTTCATGCTTAATAATCTCGCCAAGCTGACTTTCTTTGCTCTTAAAATGAGGAGCAAGCAATCGTCCACTACATAACCAACATATTTTATATTCACATGTATATTGTACTAGATATACTTGTTGTACTCAAATATCGATACATGCACTGGTGGCGCAACATCAACATCTTTGTCAATACACTAATTGTAAAATGGGCCTGTGGCCTGATTTACCGAAATAAACTACTACTACTTGTAATGATGACGGTTCTGTTATAATCTTGCTAATGTGATTTTAATGAAATGAGTGTGTGAGTGAGTATGGTTTTACGCTGCTTTTTGCACTATTCCAACAATATCACAGCGGGGGACTAAAAAATATAAGTCAATGTCACACTTTGTTTCATATATGTTATAATCTTGCTAATGTTATACAGTGGAAACCTGATAAGTATAATTTCAAGGGACTCGCAAAAATTGTTTACTTATCAGGTATTTTACTTATCCAAACTTATAAAAACCTGCAAATGACAACCGTATGCATGTATATGTATGCATATGTAACAATGAACAACTTATCAGGGCTGGCCTCCAGTTGTCAGTGTATTGTCAACTGCTTGACGCCAGCGAGCTGTAAGTAGGATGTTTGTTTGACTGGAGACTGACACGACTGCCCCTCATGTCGGATTATGTGGTGATCGCTAATGTAGTTATCCAGTCTCTTTTGTTAAGTAATTTACTTCCATGGACCGATAGAAGACGTTTAGTTAAGCGGTATTGTTTACTTATCCGAGTTTAGTTAACCGGTCTCTAATAGTGATAATTAATGAAGAAATTTGCCGGGACCAAAGAAAAGTGTTTACTTATCAGGTCTGTTTAGTTAAGCAGTCTTTACTTAGGCGGTTTCCACTGTATACGGAAATGAAATAAAAAATAAAAGTCAACGTCATACTTTGTTTAACTGTTTATATATGGTGCCGTTTTAGCCCAGAAATCAGTAACCGTTTTCGCCAATATGGTGCCGTTTTCGCCAAACAAATTTGGTACCGTTCTGCTGTGGTTCCGTTTTAGCTATAACCCGTTTGATATGATGCACTCATGAACTAAATTTCTTCTCAGCCTTCATCATGTTCATTGGCAGTATGTAACTATGGTTATGATAAGACCTGACCGTACATGTTTATTGATTATGTTGAAAGGGAATTGATCAGGGAGAATAGCAATTAGTGTAGGAATTGGTGTAAATCTCATAATTGATGATTGGTTCATTACAACCGATCAATCATCGAAAATAATTGGTTAGCGTAATTTATCAAATTTTCCTAGTTATGTTTGTTAATGCACAAAAAATAAAGAAAAAACATGTAGTTCTCTCGGGGGGGGTTTCCGCAAATTGCACAAAATGCATTTGCAAATTTCACATCTTTAAAGGATGACTAGTGTGTTAGGAACATACATTTCCTGGAGTTGTTAAGATAAACTTAATCATGACTTGAAACGAGCTTGTAGTGCTTATGCAATGTCGAGACAAATTCAACCTTGTGAAAAATATTGTTATTGCAAACAAGTGTCTAAAATTGTTTGTGTTCGATTATGAGAAAACATGATCGATTGCTTGGTCGTTTTGTCATTGCGACCAATCTTTGATTATTTCAATTAATCGGACCACCACTAATAGCAATACACCCTTTCCAGTCACAAACCCCAGCGAAATAAGCATATCTTAACGAAATACAACTGAAATTATCCATAACAATCTGAATCTGCACAGGATTTACGAATGTGATGTTCTCTCTGTGATGTAGGGTCATGTCTTCATCATTGTTCACAGTCTTTATCATGTTTATTACTGTGCCACCCCATCACTGCTGCCTCTGCATCCAAGCATGTCACATCTGACTACTTATCATGCTCACGTACATATAAAACTAAACAAAACCATGCTGTCTAATTCAATCATTTGGGGACGTCACAAACAAAAGTGAAATGAATTCAGCTATTAGAGTCTGCCACTTGTGGGGATATTTGGGGAATGGGACAGGTTAGAATGAGATATCTAAATGCAAAAATAACTAGTTGGCAACACACAATCTGACACATGTGAAATAATGATTACAAAACTTTCAGTCATAAGAGAAATAATGTATTTTGGTAAAATTGGTGACTAATTTATCATTATCATTCAGCGCAACCGTCCAAACGGCTAACTGTCTATATATTTCCAGTACATTTCATCAGTTTCATTAGAATTTATTGATTCATATAGTGAAATCTATAGCATAAATAGCATCCATTTCCTTAATACATAATACTTATGCTCTCACAAGGTAAATCATTTTACCGGCAGTCACAATAACAGGTGCCCAATGTTGTTTACATTCGCCATTGCGTTGGTATGTTACCTATAATGCGTCACAAACTGGGTTTTACTCCAGTCTGCGACAGAAACTTTGCAAGTCTTGACCAGAACTCTGTTTTGAAAGATTTATTTGGACAGGAAATAAATGAATCAACCTCTAACTTATGTACAATAATTTATGTTTTCTCTCATCTTTACTGCTCTTGAGTTTTAAACAGAGACAAAAACAAATATATCCATTATTATTTGATAATGTTGCTCAGATGTAATTTGTGTATATACGATCAGGAAATCTACTAGCTGCGTTTCTGCAACTGCAGATGAATAATTACATCACGGACGGATTGAGATGTAGTCAAGAGAATCCGCTAAAAACAGACGCAGACAGAAAAGGGTTATTTCTTTGAGAGGCATTTTAGAAGTTGTGAAGATGAAGGAAAACCAAGTTCTATGGGTAGTCAACTTCTTTATTGCAATGAGTGCGACGATTCGGTGTAGGTACTAACACCGTTATCAAGCAAGTGATCTTATGTTATTTTTTTCACATTAAAGCGAAACCATTTATTTAGAGTATGAAAACACATATGCGAGCATCGCTATACTTTATTTTAATTTGTGTCCCCCGCCGTGATATTGCTGGAATATTGCTAAAAGCGGCGTAAGACTAAACTCACCCACTCACTCATTCTATTTTAATTATTTACATATGAGTGAAAAACTGTTAACTTGAAGTGTTCTGCACGTACGTGAACGTTTATTTAATTTACATATGAATTAACAATGTTAATTTTGGAAGCATTAAAAACTTCAGCCAAAGCATATTCAAGTATATTAAAAATCCACGCAGATTTGCCAGTATTTACCAAATACACGGAAGTCGACACCTTCAGTTCGGAAGCATTGAACACACAAGTGATGCTTGTTTATGAAACATAAGTGAACACTGTTATCGTGAAGTATTTAACATTTGACTGAACATATTTTTTGGTGTCTAACGCATGAGTTAACAAAGTTTACTCTGAAGTGTAGCACTAAAATGATATAGGTATCCTTGTCAAGACATAAAACGATTTTAGTTAGGTAACACAGAACTGTTTACAAAAAGTCTTTAGTTATTGTTAATAGTTCTGCTACTGGTTGGGACAAATGATAGCCAAACCTGTTTATTCTAGATATCGTCATACGTAGACGGCGACGGGGAGTACAATTCATCTTAGATCTTTGTCTAAAAGTACTGGATATTGTCGAATTTTGTACAACCGGGTGCCCAGCAACAATCCAGCTACATAACGATGGTCTGTCAATAATCGAGTTTGGGCCAGACAATCTAGTGATTAACATCATGAGCATCAATTCATTCAATGCGGATCAATGATATATAATCACAACCAAATCACCGAGCTTGAGTCGGCTCTTAAACATTCATTAGAAACCCATATCCCTGGGTGTAAATGTGTTAAATCGGTTTCGTTAAGTAGCCTATTATTATTTTAGATTCAGACTTAAAATTCGGTTGGTCTCAGTTGATCACTTGATGTTACAACGTAAACCAGAGAAGGGTTTCCATGGATACCACTAAAATAACTTTTGTATGGATTTTATCACAGATACATCACTTTTCTCAATTCTGTCTAAAAGACAAATGTCTTTCCACCCGCATTCGCAAATCCATTTGAAGAATCAAGCTTAGTAATAGGATGAGAATATGATTTGAATGATGTCCCCGATATTCCTTGATCCAATACTTTAGTTTTCTCATTATGCCTTTTACGCAGTTTTATAAGTTCAGACAGATCATTCTCAACTGACTATTCTGTGGCGTTTTGTGTTTGCATTGCCTAAAACGGGTGAAGTCTGGAGTAAACATTTATATATTTACCACACGTTCCTATTCTCTTCTTTCCAACTACTACGGTGTCGAGACCATTTCACGTGTCAATCGTTGGGATATATTTGGACTATTGCTAAATTCATGTTCAATCAGTCTTTCCAGTAAATACTGAAAACGTGATGAAACAATTGTCTACTGTGTACGTTTTCAGAACTATATCATACGTATTGACGAAATATAAATATACCGTCTCCAACGCAATCCTAGTTGTAAAAGTCACCATTGGCTGTTCACTGAAGTGCCAGAACCTACGGGTTCGAATCCTAAGTTCACCTTAACGACAATTCTTGGGTCAGCATCACCACACGGTTGACCTTTAAAGTTACCAAAGTTATAAAAGTCTCAGATGTTTATTTTAGTTGACAATATATGACTGGAACTCGCTCATAGTTACGTCCGTGTCATCGAACAACAGGTGACGACCCGTGAAGTTCCGGGTTAGAATAGGTCTTCAGTAACCGAGGTGTCCTCCCATTACGCAGACAGCCAGTTCGCAGACACCTTAAAACAACAACATTTACCGTTCAGTGAACATATTATCTACTACCTGTTACCTACACATTATAATGGAATGGTCCAAATAAAAAAAGAACAGGAACAAACTGAAGCTATATTATTTACTTTAAAAGATGGCCGAAAAGACAGTAATTTGATTTTTTATTGCTGCAATATAAAAACAGTTTATTTTCATAAACATTTCGGTTTAACCTTCTAGTCTAACGGGAGTCGGCATCTTCATATTGAACACATTAGGTTAGCTATTAGAAATTGCGACACTATTGCATCATATAAATCAAATAAAGACAAATGTGAACCTAAATATTATTCACATGGAATAAAGAAGTCATATGTTTTGCACACAATATTAAGATATATGAAGAGTGCACTTAATTACGATTTATTTAGATATAACTATTTAAAATATGGCACATCATGTCAATGTGGCCATGGATGTGAGAATGTTTTTCATTACTTCCTTCAATGTCCATTGTACAATGTATACTACTCACAGACATAACCTGTTACAATCTTTAGAAAGTATTGTTAAAACTAGAACACTGATTTGTATTAATCGTATCTTACATGGCAATGCAGGTGTTTCATTTACTGCAAATCGGAATGTTTTCAAATGTGTACATATCTCTCCAACAAAACGTTTTCTCAGTTAACTTCTGTTGTATTGGGAGGGGGCTTTTCTATCAATAAACACAATCAAACCCCTCAGTGACAAACCTGTTTTTATATTCGATAGTAATTGATAGTGAAAACAATTTTGAGAAGAGAAACCATTTATCATTTAAAAACAACAATATTTTATTTACACACAATCAAACTTCTCAGTAACGAACCTGTTTCAGGCTCACCCTGCTCTACTCACTGTTGTATGTCTGCTACTTTGGGACTGACATACAACAATTCACTAGACAGTGGACTGTTCCATTATACCCGTATTTCTGAAAATATATATTCACATTTGTAGTACAACATTTATATACTATACGAAAGCCCTCAGCCCCCTTTTCACGTTTTCGAGTGTGTCGGTCTTAATAAGCGAGGCGACTGAATTGATTGGGTATTGTAACTTGGCTGACAGACTGTCATCATACCCCAATGGTATTCATAGGTGCTCATATCAGTCACTGGTTTGTCTAACTTTGCTTCTTGTGCAGATTACTTACATGCCGCTATCATATTTTGGCTTTAACAAATAACGAAAACAAAATAATTATATGCCGCCCATGTCCACATTGCATGTCCGTGCGCAGGAACTATGGTGGCTATATCTGTGACGGCGGTAAAGGTCAGTAGGCCCGGTGTTCCCCTACGACTTTGACAGCGTCGATCTCCGGCCAGGAACGACATACCGTACCATCGACAGTGATGCGGATGACATCTGTTTTGAAATATGGCTTCTGAAAATATATATACACATGTGTAAGTACTGACTCATTCAAAGATTAATGTTCAAGAAATGCGCATATCAACAGAAAGTCGGCATTAACCTCGGCCACCGCTTTACTTGACATGGTTATCACACAAGGCGCCAGTCGAGAAAGATAACCTAATTTCGAAGATGAGTAGAAATCAAAGTGTATACCTAAAGGAATAACCATCGTCAAAGAAAGCACGAACTATATAGGGCAGAGTTTCCAACCACATTTACATTTGTAGTTGAATTTAGGTCTGGGGAACACAGGTCCTTGGTCCAGGGTGTGTGGGGAAGTCAAGTATCAAAGGTTTTCAGACGTCACATGTTTTCGGGCGGCAGTGTGTTTACTCGCGCTATATAACGAGGCGGGTTGCGCCACACAGACGTTGTAAATACTCGGTGTGTTTAAGACAAAGTTGTCTGTAGTAATTTAGTTCACAATCGGTTTAACATTCCACCGGTTCACATATGACGAGTATCGATTTCTCGTTCTTAACAGCATTCCTCGACACTATTGGCGATGTCTGCCTTGTGTACTGAATCGAGGTTACATTTACACAATCTTTGGTTTAAATGTATGTAGAAATAGAAAATGTCGTGGCTTCCATGGAAATCTTCTAATTGTGGTATAATGTGCAATTTTGTGAACAATGCTAAATCTGTTTCTGTATGGAGTTTGACTCCACCTTTGTTAGCACTGGTAGGGTAGATATTTGTAAACTGAATTCTACCTGGGATAGATTTATATACCACCCCATACGAGAAAAAATAATTCAGCTTAAATGGCAGCGACGACTGATCGGAAAAGAAATATCAGGGAAGGAACATGGTCAAAGGGAGACAACTCTGACAATGCTTTCATACACGTATCCAGATGTTTTCAAGTTAGCGGAACACATACTGAGTGGTCATGGATGAGGATTCGTTTAGCACGCACTGATAATTTCAGTTTCATTCGGATTCAGTCGGATTAACCTGTTACTCATATACGACATCGACACAACCCATTTATACATTGGATTTGAAGACCCATGCCGTTGACGGTCAAAGGGAAGTAACTGTATATCCTGTTTAACAATTGTTAAACAGACTTACTTCCCTTGGGTCAAGGGACGTAACTCTTGATTGTTGCACGCAGTTAACTCCCTTTGATTGATGGCACTGTGTGGAGTTCTAAATAAGGCACTGTGTGGAGCAGACAAGGGAGTTAACTCATGTACAAAGCATATACCATGGATTACTTCCCTTTGACCACAAAATACCCATCTGTTCGTGTGCGACGATTTCTTCTAAAAGGAAAGGACAAACACAAAGGAGGACCAACATCATAAAGTGCATGTTGAGTGATAGTTCACGAACCAGCTTAGTGACATTGATAATATTGGAAGAGTAAGCAATGGTATCACTCAATGATTCGGTGGCGTTGATGGTCAAGGGGAAAGAAATGCAAACCCGTTTTACCATTTGCGAAACACATTTAGTTTAGTACAAGGGACATAACCTGTGAATTGTTGAACGCGGTTAACTCCCTTTGCTGGTGAGGGGTGCGTGAAGTGTTCAAAAATTACATTGTGCGCAGTTAAGGTAAGTTAACTCCTGAACAAAGAAATACGATTGTCTCCCTTTGACCAGAAACCAACCCATTGATGATAACCAAATTGTCGTTTGCTATGGGTTTTTTTTTTGCCATGCCGAATCATTGTTCAAAAGAAAAGAACAGCATAGAAGACCAAGGGAGGATTTAGAGAATCATGCAGACAATATGATCTAACTGACCATGCTTCCGGTAACATTATGTATTGAAATTGACGGCATTTGGAGTTTCGGAAGCCATTCAGTTATCAGTTCACGGCAAAGACCAACTACTCCCTCCCAGCTCTCATCACGGGGACGCAGCTGTCCACGATCATCGTCCCATGCATCATCGCTGGTTTCGGCTACAACCACTTCTACGACATGTGGGGGGAACCTCCTAAAGTCCTCGTGGACGCCAAGGTGAATAAGCTCAACTTACCTTCACTTTAATAGATGCTGCCACTAACGCCACATCTCTATCTACTGCTGCTCCTACTACCGTACCTCCTAATGCTGCAACTACCACACCCCCTACTACTACACGGGTGACCCATGAAGATACGAGTTAAAAGTGGTCTCCAGTAACCCATGCTTGTCATAAGAGGCGACTAACGGGATCGAGTGGTCAGACTCGCTGACTTGGTTGACACATTTCATCGTATCCCAAATTGCGTAGTATAACGGTGCTCATGATGTTGATGACTGGATTGTCGTGTCCAGACTCGATTATTTACATACCACCGCAATATAGCTGGGATATTGCTGAGTGCGGCGTAAAACTAAACTCACTCACTACTACCACATCCCCTACTACTACACAGGTATCTGTTCTACAAAGCGGTCCAAGCCCTACGACCTTTTAAGTGTATGCTAAAGTATGGGAGTGAGATCACCTTCGCATAGACCAACATCTAGTCACTGAAATGATCATAATTTACAGAAGGAAATGTTTTTCTATGTTATACTCATAGAATATAATAAAAAGGGGGCCTATGGATGATTTTCAGAAACTAAATCTGTAGTAATCCAGACTTGTCACATATTCCAGACCTTTGCTTTCCGATCGTTTTGTGAGACAAGACCCCAATAATAAAAGACAGGCAAACTTAGATTGTTTGTTCTATATTTTATAATTTCTTCTTTTACAGAACTTTGGTCACTGCGACCTCATGGATTATGTCGTTCGTGATTGTAAGTGTGATAACGCGACCTAAACATATAGATAGTACCTTCACTTTAATAGATGCTGCCACTAACGCCACATCTCTATCTACTACTGTTTAGCGCCAAACAATTCACATGCAATGCACGTGAAAGTTGGGGATCAGATAGTCTCAATGATGGGTATAAAAGGTTGATCGCTGTCTGTCGATTATTCACTGTATTTGGAATATTGTTGACGAACGCAAAATGCCACGTCTAAGTGAAGCCAACCGTCATATCGCCATTGGTTTGCTTGAAGCTGGCCAGTCTCAACGTGCAGTTACCCGACGCATCAATGTTCACCAAAGCACCATTTCACGGCTCTGGTAGAGATATCGCCGGCAGAATGCGGTAGCAGATGCCCCTCGTAGTGGGCGACCTCGAGCGACCACTGCGGCGCAGGATCGCTACATCTGGTTCAGTGATGAATCACGATTTCTATTGGAACGACGCGATGGAAGAATGCCGGTGTACAGACGTCGACGTGAACGTTTCGCCGACGCTTGCGTTCCCCAGGTGGACAGATTCGGCCGGGGAAGTGTTATGATGTGGGGAGCGATCACCTGCCGTAGGAGAAGTGATTTGGTGATGATCCAGGGCAACCTGACAGCTCAACGGTACTGTGACGAAATCCTACGCCCACACCTCCTTCCAATCATTGATCGCTGCAGAGGGAGTTGTTTCAACAGGACAATGCCAGGCCCCACACAGCACGTCACACTAGAGACTTCCTCCAGACCCACAACATCAATGTGCTCCCCTGGCCCTCAAGATCACCGGACTTAAACCCGATCGAACATGTGTGGGATACCCTGGACAGACGGTGCGACGCCGTAACCCTCAGCCCCAGACACTTCAGCAACTCGCACAGGCACTACAGGCAGAGTGGGCTGCGATTGGGCAACACGAGATTCTGAGACTTATTCGTTCGATGCCGAGGCGATGCCGTGCAGTTCTTGATGCCCACGGTGGTCACACGAGGTATTGACTTCAGCGCCACCACACGTCTCCATGTGACACTCAAACTGACTTTCCTCGAGTTGGTGCCAAAGACGGATAAGTCTGCATTCCCAGTGTGCAATTTCGCTATATTTCATTAACTCATAAAGCCTACAAGATGTTTCAAAATAAACATAAAAATACAGCTGAAATTCCTATATGCGTTTCTATTTTTGGGAGAGTATATGTTCATTTCAGTGACTAGATGTTGGTCTATGCGAAGGTAATCTCACTCCCATACTTTAGCATACACTTACAAGGTCGTAGGGCTTGGACCGCTTTGTAGAACAGATACCTGTGTAGTAGTAGGGGGTGTGGTAGTAGTGAGTGAGTTTAGTTTTACGCCGCACTCAGCAATATCCCAGCTATATGGCGGTGGTCTGTAAATAAAATCGAGTCTGGACACGACAATCCAGTCATCAACATCATGAGCATCGTTATACTACGCAATTTGGGATACGATGAAATGTGTCAACCAAGTCAGCGAGTCTGACCACTCGATCCCGTAAGTCGCCTCTCATGACAAGCATGGGTTACTGGAGACCACTTTTAACTCGTATCTTCATGGGTCACCCGTGTAGTAGTAGGGGGTGTGGTAGTAGCAGCATTAGGAGGTACGGTAGTAGGAGCAGCAGTAGATAGAGATGTGGCGTTAGTGGCAGCATCTATTAAAGTGAAGGTAAGTTGAAATTATTCACCTTGGCGTCCACGAGGACTTTAAGAGGTTCCCCCCACATGTTGTAGAAGTGGTTGTAGCCGAAACCAGCAATGATGCATGGGACGATGATCGTCCTCTTCGTGGACAGCTGCGTCCCCGTGATGAGAGCTGGGAGGGAGTAGTTGGTCTTTGTCGTGAACTGATAACTGAAGGGTTCCCAAAACACGACAGCCTGAAACAATGGTTCACACCGAACAATTACAACCAAACAAGCAACACTAGAACATATTTCAGTTATATTTGTTGTTTCACGCTGCACCCTGCAGTATTCTATCTATATGAGGTCGGTTTGTTAATAATCGAGTTTGGACCAGACAATCCCGTGATTGATATCACTAGCATCTATGTACCGAATTGAAATACGAGGATATGCATTAGTTAAGTCAGTCATGGTGTTTTATATGTAGTACGACTATGTATTGGAATCCTAAAAGGGGCATTGATGCGTTGCCATACCGTCGTCCTCACAAAAACTAGCAAAACGTGTCAAAACTAGGTTTTGTCAGTTCAGTTTCGCAAGATCTTCACGAGTCTATGAGGGCTTTTACCTTGGTGTTGTAATTTGTCGAGTCTTGAAAAGGCCATCTAGTGATTGACATCATGCACATCGATCTATACGCAACTGGAATAAAATAACATGCATCAACCAAATCAGCGAGCCTGACCACCCGATCCCGATGTAACCTGATGTCATTGTTCCACGAACGGAAGAAACTCAGCCACAAACGCCAACAGCCGTTTGGTACATGAAATTCTAAAAGGGACATTATCGCGCTGTCGCCTAGTCGCAAAAACAAGCAAACAGTGTCAAAACTAAGCAAAGCGCGACAATAGCCCTTCTAGGATACCATAGTTTAGACATAAATGCCGTACCAGGAACAAGGTATGGTTTCTCTCCGTCATCTTCAACAAAGCGTCGGCCCCGGCAGAGTGACTGAGAAGCCCGACGTGGTCCCAACTGCTATTCACGCCCGGTGTTACGGCTTGGATTAACCTCTGCAGGTTGGACTTCAGCTGAAAGTATATGCGCAGTATTGCTGACGGGCGTTTCATTTATCATCATTGCATCGTTCACACTCTCACCGTGGCCTGTAATCAATCGAACGACTTACAATAAGAGTGGGTGAGTATGGTTTTATGCCGCTTTTAACAATATTTCAGCAATATCACGTCGAGGGACACCAGAAATGAGCTTCACACATTATACCCATGGGGGGATTCGAACCCGGGCCTTCGGCGTGACGAGCGAATGCTTTAACCACTAGGCTACCCCACCTCCTCATCCATAAGAAATGCGCGGTTAACCAAGTCACCAGCCACACAACAGATCCATCTTGGTTGCTTTTTACGACAATCTAATGTTGATTGCAGCCCTGTCGCGCTTTCTAATTGAAGTTGAGTGACGTGTTAACCTTGCGCATGGCAGCGTCCTTAAGTGAATGAATCTGGACCGGATAATCCAGTGATTGATATCATTAACGACAAACATGGGTTGCTAAAGATCAGGGTGCCGTTGTACAAAGCGATCTTTGCTCTAAGGTGATCGTAACTCCCATACCTTAACACTGACTTACGACTGGCGAAGCGCTAAGGTTGCTTTGTACAACGGCCCCCAATTCTAACCCGGATAGGATTTTTACCATGCTGTTTTAATTTGTCGAGTCTGGAATAGGCAATGTAGTGATTGATATAATGATCATCGATCTACGTAATTGGAATAAAATAACCTGCATCAACCAAGTCAGCGAGTCTGACTACCCGATCCCAATGTAACCTGACAGCATGAAGGATGCCCCTATAGGCTGTGTTGATTTGTTCATTGAGTGAGTGAATGAGTTGGGTTTTATGCCGCTTTTAGCAATATCACGGCGGGGGACATCAGGAATGGGCTTCATACAATGTACCCATGTGGGGAATCGAACTCGGTTGTCGGAGTGAGGAGCGAACCCTTCAACCACTGAACTACCCCACCGCCCCATGTTAGCGCTAGAATGTCATGTCTAGCTGACAGTGGGTTCGCCGAAGACACGGGTTCGATTCAATCTGTGAAACCAATCCTTGTTGCAATGGATACAATATGGAGCCACTGCTCCCCTGGCAGAAATGGCACGAGCAGACGACGACCAGACTGATACTTACCCAGTAAAACTGCTCCATGTACTTGTCAGCGATGGAGCCAAGTTTCTCTTTGTTCATGTGGTAACCGGACGGGTTATCAAGCGCAGGAAAAATGTAGTCACTAGCGACCACGACGAATCTACAAACATTGGGGAATAGAATATTGAAACAATTCCAAAATTACGACGTTCTAAGGATAACTCAGGGATGTCGTAGTTGACATATTGAATATTACCTACTCAAGTTGATACTCAACAACACCTACCCATACTGAGTTGAGTTGAGTGTTACGTCACATCGGCATTACTTCAGCCATATAGCGACGAGACCAAGTCTGTACACATTTTAAGTACAAAGCTTAAATGAGTTGGGTTTTTAAACATAACATATTTATTCATGGCATTATTATTGGCCAACAGACAACGTCATAGCACAAAATGTTTAAAAAAACATGCAATCCGTCATTCACATTACATAGTTACAATTTTATGATACAGGTCAACTTCCCTTAGGTAGTTCACAATGAGATGCCCGCTCAAGCGGGAAAACAGATCTTTCAGATTTATCGCTTGGTAATGTGAATCACTTGCATTTGAAACGTCCACACAGTCAAGCAGTATATGCTTGATGGTATGGTGGCTGATTAGGGCTATCGCTTTTCTCGTGCTATCGCTTTCTCGTCTCGTGTTATCCCTTTCTCGTCTCATGTTATCGCTTTCTCGTCTCGTGATATCGCTTTCTCGCTTTCTCGCCTCCGCATTTGAAGGCGAGAAAGCGATGGCTCTAATCAGCCACCATATGATGGTGAACGCTTCATCGCAAGTGACACACATAGGAGGTCCATCTCCATCAATAGTCATGAGTAAACTGACTATGGCCAATACAACATCGTCGTAGAATTACCTTATCACGTCTTGACCCATGTTGAGCAACATAACTAAGGTACTGGATATCACAGCCTAAGTTAAGGTACAGTGTAACGATAGTTGAGTTCTCCTATGTTGAGCTTAAGAGTTGAGATAATTGATATCACCTACCCATGTTGAGGTACAGTGTTCTTTGTGTACTTTGATATGCAATTTTGAGATACTTCATATCACCTACCCCATTCTCTTCCCACAGAGGTTACTCCTGTCATATCTTCCTACGTAACCTGTTCTAATACGGCCATATTTCCCGGTTCTCGTAAAATCCCCTAGTGGCAAAAGATCGCAACACGAATTATCTCCCTTCTTTCTATCCAATCAGAACACGTGTTACATCGACTTAGATTCAACTTGACTAACACAAGCAAATGTGAGGCCACAAATATCCCCCATCTGCCGGGAACTTGTGTTGATGTTACATACAAGACGTTTAATGGCTAGCTTGTCCGTTGTCAACGAGGGCGATGGAGACGCCACTGATCCGCCATAACATGACTGTGTTCTGTCTAGAAGAAACGTTTGCGCATCGCGCAGGGGAAGAGGTTTAGTTTTCTCGAAGTATACGGAAATTACCGAGGCCTTGCGAATGATCACTTTTGAAACAACGTCGCTGATTGCACAACTAAATCTGATTACCTCCAATCACGAGTCTTGAACGCTCACACCATGAAAGGCCCGTATTAGAACAGAGGTTACGTAGGAAGATATGACAGGAGTAACCTCTGTGGGAAGAGAATGCACCTACCCATGCTCAGTTAGAGAGTTTAGGCGTTGGACTTCACCAACCCATGCTGAGCAATGATGTTGACGTACGTGGTATCACCAACCCTTGCTGAGCTACAGAGTTTCGAGGTGGACTTGACCTACCCATGTTGAACAATGGTGTTCACGAACGTGGTATCACCAACCCTTGCTGAGCTACAGAGTTTCGAGGTGGACTTGACCTACCCATGTTGAACAATGGTGTTCACGTACGTGGTATCACCTGCCATGCTGAGCTACAGAGTTTCGAGGTGGACTTGACCTACCCATGCTGAACAATGGTGTTCACCTACGTGGTATCACCAACCCATGCTGAGCTACAGAGTTTTGAGGTGGACTTGACCTACCCATGCTGAACAATGGTGTTCACGTATGTGGTATCACCTGCCCATGCTGAGTTTAATACAGAGTTTCGAGACTGACTTGACCTACCCATGCTGAGCTATTGCAGTGAGACACTCGGAGTGGAACGCGCTGAGAATGACACCGTCCAGTCCCGGGATAAAGAAGACAACGCCGTAGTCCCCGGTGACGTTAGGGTAATAGGCGACGGCGTGCAGGGGGCTCTTGTCTTCGAGGACGGTGACGACGACTTTCCCCGTTGTCAACGTGCCGGATTTTTATGGATCACCGTGGTCGACATACAGGCCTGCAGTGCATACAGTAATATACTCGTGACCAGACTTAATAATGGTCGTTTGTTGATGAGTGAATTGTGCTTTACGCCGTATTTCAGCCATATTATGAAGATTTAGTTCAGTGTGAAATGAAACAGCTGATGATTTTAGAAAAAAAAACATGTTTACAGTTTGGTTCATAATCTGGCGAAAACACATAATACGGCATATAACTCCATCTGGGTAACCCTTTTCATATCATTAGGGGCGGTGGGGTAGCCTAGTGGTTAAAGCGTTCGCTCGTCACGCCGAAGACTCGGGTTCGATTTCACACATGGGTACAATGTGTGAAGCCCATTTCTGGTGTCCCCCGCCATGATATTGCTGGAATATTGCTAAAAGCGGCGTAAAACTAAACTCACTCACTCATGTCATCGAGTCCGCATGTTGACCAATATCAATAAATAAAGAATGTCACGTTCAGGTGTGTTAAATATTCCGTAAAAACGACACGTATCACTACACAATGAAACGAAGGAATCCGTCAACCAAAAAGTTACTTACATTCAAAATCTTAAGACCATCTTAATTAACTTCATTTTTAAATATGAAAAATGTAAAAAGTATCTGGTCAATTTCGAAAGAAAAGCGTCTTTGACGTTTTCATCTCCTTGTTTATTAATTTCACCCAATCCAATGCTTCGTAAATGTTTTTAAATCAAACATTATAATTTTTACTTCGACCACTGACCTTACTGAGTAATCGGATTAATAGCACAGTTTGAATATCTCACCTGTAGCGATGGTGACGCACACGGGGATCAGTTGACTTCATGTTTACTATCGAGAGCAAAGACTGTTTATCGGTTTATCGACACGATGCATTGTATCACACAGATAACGCATTGCACGTTGCACAACATTGGTCAGGTGACTCAGGCAAGTGTCATGTGATCTCTACTCTGGTCTTATGGGCTCAAGAATTAATTAATGTCCATATTGATTACTATCCACGACTATTCACTACATTATGTTTCCAGTTTGTTTTGATAAATAAGCTGAAATGCCAGACGGACAGGCGGACAGCACAATGATGAAAATAGCTATCCAATCAAAAAGCTTTAGTGAGCGAGAGACATTCTGTGCTTTGTTAGCTATAGGAGGGATGAGAGTGGTGACGTAACTTCCGAACTTCCTGCATTTTCGAATAGATCCGGGATATTTATGAAAATTGTTCCATTTAAGTTTGACACACTAATGTTACCTGTTAGTGAGTTAGTGGGAGTGTGAAAAGAGGTTCAAAACACTTGAAAATTCTTTTTGTTTGAACTGTAGAGCAATAACGGTTTAGAAATTTTCAAGAACTAGGGGACACCAAGAATAGTCTTCGTATGATTTACCTATGTGAGGAGTGAACCCAGATCTTAAGTCGAATGAAAGAACCCTTTAAACAGGTGCTTATATTTTCAGGATAAACTGTTGTGCTTGCCTCATAGGACCTACATGCAGAAAGTAATAATAGTGCTATCACTCCTATGCTGTAAGACTACTTTGCGATAGCTGCAGTGCTATTCTGCACCCAGACGACATATGCAGTGCATGATAAATTTTAGAAAATGTATATTAAAGCATCTGGGTAGTTGTATTTTGGATTTGCAATGGCAATGTGTTGATTTATTAGTCTGTCATGTCAGAAAGAATACAATCCATGTTCAGTCTCAGCATACATGGTTCAAGTGACCATATGCCTGGCCATGTTGCTGTGATGCTGAAGTGATCACTCTGTAATTGTCTGCATAATTGTAATGATGCTTACTCTGATAGTAAGGAAAGGTAGTCAATAAAACAACTACACCATCACTCTGCTTCTTGTTTTCAGTGAGAGCGGCGGTGGGGTAGCCCAGTGGTTAAAGAGTTCGCTCATCACGCCAAAGACCCAGGTTTGATTCCCCACATGGGTACAATGTGTGAAGCCCATTTCTGGTGTCCTCCACTATGATATTGTAGGAATATTACTAAAAACCGCATAAAACTAAATACTCATTCACTCTCACTCACACACTCACTCACTCACACACACTCTTTTCAGTGAGTCAAGTCAAGTATTTTTATTCCGTATGTAGGCCACAGGCCCATATACATCATACATACATTTGTTTACAAATATAGATACACTTTAAAGGGCATACATATCATTAATACACGTGTTATTTGTTCAAATAGATTTCTTGTCAGTATAAATATAATATTTAATATAAACATATATACACACCTTTATAAACATTTAAAATGGACAAATCTGTGGTTTAAAGAACATTTATTGGAGTTTGATTGCTCTGATTTTATAAGCATGAAAGATATATTTACATAAATTTCTTAAAAGTGTTTGATTTTTGGTTGATAACAGGGACTAAAATTTATAGTAGTTTGGTTGTTTCTGATATACATATGGCAAGTATTTTAATCTAAGGGAGTTATATTCAGTACATATAAAAATAAAATGATACTCATCTTCTACACCCAGCTTACACAATGGACAATTACGAGTTGCAAACTCAACATTATTTAAACTCTCGGTAAATACGGTATCTTGAACTTTTATTCAATGTACAATTCCATGATTGAAAAAACATATCGATTGCAACAGTCTTGAATGAAGCTGCATCACCAACTGTCTGAGACATCCAGACGTAACCAAATCCATGTGAGAAAAGTATTTCTCGCATATGTCTTATATCCACAATTATCGTAATACATTTGCATTTTGTACACTTTCAAAGGAGTTCTATTTTGATGCATATGAATAACCTTTAACCAATATTTTAAAGTTTTACACAATGCGTTTATAAAGAGAGGATATCTTCCACACTCGCCATATACAATAGCAGTAGGTGTTTGAGTGCTTTCACAATTATTCCAACTGTATCAGTAACATATTCATGAACCATTTTTAATAAATGTTACCCTTTGTCAGGATACAATAATTGACCCCAAGTGGAAAATATACGCTAAAACACTTATACATATCAATAGTGTATTTATATATTTACAAAAAGACTTTCTTAATGAACACAGTATACACATTCATACATACATCAATAGACAATGTCTTATTTTTGTATCTCGTCGTTTTTTTTCACTTGAAATGCATGTTATGGAAAGACAAATGGGATAAAGAGCAGTCTGTCCTATGGTAGATGCCAGTGTTGATAGGATGGCGCTGACATGTTATATTTAAACTCATCAAGAGGTAGTGGTATCTTTGTCTGGTCGATGACGTAGTTGATGGTTTGGGAGAAGCCCTGGAGATAAACGACGAGGAAGGCAGATGTTATTCCCTGGGTGTACTGGTGGTAAGCTGGGATCATGGAGGCGTTACCTCCCAGACACGTCTTGGTATCGATACAGACTGTGGAGAAATACCAACATTATAGGATAGGTTGTTTGTCTTTGTTGTTTAACATTTCCTTCAGTTATACTCAAATTATAGTGAGTGAGAGAGTTTAGTTTTACACCAACTTTCAACCAAGACTTTCTTAATGAACACAGTATACACATTCATACATACATCAATAGACAATGTCTTATTTTTGTATCTCGTCGTTTTTTTTCACTTGAAATGCATGTTATGGAAAGACAAATGGGATAAAGAGCAGTCTGTCCTATGGTAGATGCCAGTGTTGATAGGATGGCGCTGACATGTTATATTTAAACTCATCAAGAGGTAGTGGTATCTTTGTCTGGTCGATGACGTAGTTGATGGTTTGGGAGAAGCCCTGGAGATAAACGACGAGGAAGGCAGATGTTATTCCCTGGGTGTACTGGTGGTAAGCTGGGATCATGGAGGCGTTACCTCCCAGACACGTCTTGGTATCGATACAGACTGTGGAGAAATACCAACATTATAGGATAGGTTGTTTGTCTTTGTTGTTTAACATTTCCTTCAGTTATACTCAAATTATAGTGAGTGAGAGAGTTTAGTTTTACACCAACTCAGCAATATTCCAGCTATATGGCGGTTGTCTGTAAATAATCGAGTCTGCGCTGGACAATCCAGTGATCAACAGCATGAGCATCAATATACGAAATTGGGATATGATGATATATGTCAACCAAGTCTGTGAGCCTGACCACCCCATCCTGTTAGTCGCCTCTTACGACAAGCATGGGTTACAGAAGACCAATTCTTCATGGGTTTATTCAAATTATATGACGGCGATGATTGACATTGATTGGACCTGGTGGTTGATACTATGAACAACTATCAGCGTGGTCAGGTTGCCATGCTATTCAATAAACCAAGTTACCCCTGTATATCAGGTGGCATGTTTTGGTGGACCAGTACAGGTTTTGGGAGATTGGTCTAACACAGAATTCCCATGACACTGTTCCAGAGGAGGCACCCAAACTCATAAACAATGAAACCTGGTTAATCCAGACGTTGTTCCAAACGAAACAGTTTACATTGATGGGGTTCATGTTAAACTGCGGCATTATATCTCGGTGGGCTAAACCAATGTAAGTCGGTACTGGTGGGCAACTACGGTAATCTCCTGTTTCACCTTATCATGTTATTATCTCACTGTCGATAGCAACCGTATGTTGTATATGTCAGTTTATACACTCTTCAGCATCGTTCATACATGACATACATGATAACCATATCTATAGTATCTACATAGGTACTATCTATATGTTTAGGTCGCGTTATCACACTTACAATCACGAAAGGCATAATCCATGAGGTCGCAGTGACCAAAGTTCTGTAAAGAAGAAATTATAAAATATAGAACAAACAATCTAAGTTTGCCTGTCTTTTTATTATTGGGGTCCTGTCCCACAAAATGATCGGAAAGCAAAGGTCTGGAATATGTGACAAGTCTGGATTACTACAGATTCAGTTTCTGAAAATCATCCATAGGCCCCCTTTTTATTATATTCTATTAGCATAATATAGAAAAACATTTTCTTCTGTAAAATATACTCTCCCAAAAAAGAAACGCATCATGAAAATAGCAATTTCATGTAGCAATGAATTAAAACGTGATTCATTTTACAAAAGGTTTTGCTCTGTTTATGAGTCCTATGGTGTTTATGTTTTTAAACATCACAACAAAACGCACCATCCGTAAAATACCCGTATTTAACAGCATGATTGTCAATTTCGGCGTGTAGCGCCAAAGAATACACAATTCACATGCAATGCACGTGAAAGTTGGGGATCAGATAGTCTCAATGATGGGTATAAAAGGTTGATCGCTGTCTGTCGATTATTCACTGTATTTGGAATATTGTTGACGAACGCAAAATGCCATGTCTAAGTGAAGCCAACCGTCATATCGCCATTGGTTTGCTAGAAGCTGGCCAGTCTCAATGTGCAGTTACCCGACGCATCAATGTTCACCAAAGCACCATTTCTCGGCTCTGATAGAGATATCGCCGGCAGAATGCGGTAGCAGATGCCCCTCGTAGTGGGCGACCTCGAGCGACCACTGCGGCAAAGGATCGCTACATCCGGGTACATCACCTGCGTCATCGAACAGCTACGGCGACCAGTACCGCTCGAGAAATACCCGGATTGAGGAGGCTTTCTGCACAGACCGTCAGGAACAGGTTGACAGAGGCTGGTTTACATGCCAGAAGACCTTATTTTGGCCCTGTGCTTCGACAACAACATCGTCGACATCGAGTTTAATGGTGCACCAACGTTCAGGCCTGGAACCTACCGAATTGGCGTAGAATCTGGTTCAGTGATGAATCACGATTTTTTGTTGGAACGACGCGATGGAAGAATGCCGGTGTACAGACGTCGACGTGAACGTTTCGCCGACGCTTGCGTTCCCCAAGTTGACAGATTCGGCCGGGGAAGTGTTATGATGTGGGGAGCGATCACCTGTCGTAGGAGAAGTGATTTGGTGATTTGGTGACGAAATCCTACGCCCACACCTCCTTCCAATCATTGATCGCTGCAGAGGGAGTTGTTTCAACAGGACAATGCCAGGCCCCACACAGCACCCACACTAGAGACTTCCTCCAGACCCACAACATCAATGTGCTCCCCTGGCCCTCAAGATCACCGGACTTAAACCCGATCGAACATGTGTGGGATGCCCTGGACAGACGGTGCGACGCCGTAACCCTCAGCCCCAGACACTTCAGCAACTCGCACAGGCACTACAGGCAGAGTGGGCTGCGATTGGGCAACACGAGATTCTGAGACTTATTCGTTCGATGCCGAGGCGATGCCGTGCAGTTCTTGATGCCCACGGTGGTCACACGAGGTATTGACTTCAGCGCCACCACACGTCTCCATGTGACACTCAAACTGACTTTCCTCGAGTTGGTGCCAAAGACGGATAAGTCTGCATTCCCAGTGTGCAATTTCGCTATATTTCATTAACTCATAAAGCCTACAAGATGTTTCCAAAATAAACATAAAAATACAGCTGAAATTCCTATATGCGTTTCTATTTTTGGGAGAGTATATGTTCATTTCAGTGACTAAATGTTGGTCTATGCGAAGGTGATCTCACTCCCATACTTTAGCATACACTTACAAGGTCGTAGGGCTTGGACCGCTTTGTAGAACAGATACCTGTGTAGTAGTAGGGTGTGGTAGTAGTGAGTGAGTTTAGTTTTACGCCGCACTCAGCAATATCCCAGCTATATTGCGGTGGTCTGTAAATAATCGAGTCTGGACACGACAATCCAGTCATCAACATCATGAGTATCGTTATACTACGCAATTTGGGGTGTGTGGTAGTAGCAGCATTAGGAGACCACTTTTAAACTCGTACGGTAGTAGTAGTAGTAGCTTTGTAGTAACAGTAGGAGGTACGGTGTAGGAGCAGATGTGGCGTTAGTGGCAGCATCTATTAAAGTGAAGGTAAGTTGAGCTTATTCACCTTGGCGTCCACGAGCACTTTAGGAGGTTCCCCCCACATGTCGTAGAAGTGGTTGTAGCCGAAACCAGGGATGATGCATGGGACGATGATCGCCTTCTTCGTGGACAGCTGCGTCCCCGTGATGAGAGCTGGGAGGGAATAGTTGGTCTTTGTCGTGAACTGATAACTGAAGGGTTCCCAAAACACGACAGCCTGAAACAATGGTTCACACCGAACAATTACAACCAAACAAGCAACACTAGAACATATTTCAGTTATATTTGTTGTTTCACGCTGCACCCTGCAGTATTCTATCTATATGAGGTCGGTTTGTTAATAATCGAGTTTGGACCAGACAATCCCGTGATTGATATCACTAGCATCTATCTACCGAATTGAAATACGAGGATATGCATTAGTTAAGTCAGTCATGGTGTTTTATATGTAGTACGACTTTGTATTGGAATCCTAAAAGGGGCATTGATGCGTTGCCATACCGTCGTCCTCACAATAACTAGCAAAAAGTGTCAAAACTAGGTTTTGTCAGTTCAGTTTCGCAAGATCTTCACGGGTCCATTAGGGCTTTTACCTCGGTGTTTTCATTTGTCGAGTCTGGAAAAGGCAATCTAGTGATTGACATCATGCACATCGATCTATACGCAACTGGAATAAAATAACATGCATCAACCAAATCAGCGAGCCTGACCACCCGATCCCGATGTAACCTGATGTCATTGTTCCACGAAGGGAAGAAACTCAGCCACAAACGTCAACAGCCGTTTGGTACATGAAGTTCTAAAAGGGACATTATCGCGCTGTCGCCTAGTCGCAAAAACAAGCAAACAGTGTCAAAACTAAGCAAAGTGCGACAATGGCCCTTCTAGGATACCATAGTTTAGACATAAATGCCGTACCTGGAACAAGGTATGGTTTCTCTCCGTCATCTTCAACATAGCGTCGGCCCCGGCAGAGTGACTGAGAAGCGCGACGTGGTCCCAACTGCTATTCACGCCCGGTGTTACGGCTTGGATTAACCTCTGCAGGTTGGACTTCAGCTGAAAGTATATGCGCAGTATTGCTGACGCGCCTTTAATTTAGCATTACTGCATCGTTCACACTCACCGTGGCCTGTAATCAATCGAACGACTTACAATAAGAGTGGGTGAGTATGGTTTTATGCCGCTTTTAGCAATATTTCAGCAATATCACGGACAAGGGACACCAGAAATGAGCTTCACACATTATACCCATGCGGGTATTCGAACCTGGCCTTCGGCGTGACGAGCGAATGCTTTAACCACTAGGCTACCCCCACCGCTTTACGACAATCTAATGTTGATGCAGCCCTGCCGCGCTTTCTAATTGAAGTTGACATAAGACCGTTAACCTTTGCGCATGGCAGCGTCCTTAAAGTGGAAATGAATCTGACCGGATAATCCAGTGCGGGCATTGATACCATTAACGACAAACATGGGTTGTTAGAGATCAGGGTGCCGTTGTACAAAACGATCTTTAATAGCGCTTAGGTGATCGTAACTCCCATACCTTAACATTGACTTACGACTGGCTAAGCGCTAAGGTTGCTTTGTACCACGGCCCCAATTCTAACCCGGATAGGATTTTTACCATGCTGTTTTTAATTTGTCGAGTCTGGAATAGGCAATGTAGTGATTGATATAATGATCATCGATCTACGTAACTGGAATATAATAACCTGCATCAACCAAGTCAGCGAGTCTGACTACCCGATCCCAATGTAACCTGACAGCATGAAGGATGCCCCTATAGGCTGTGTTGATTTGTTCACTGAGTGAGTGAATGAGTTGAGTTTTATGCCGCTTTTAGCAATATCACGGCGGGGGACATCAGGAATGGGCTTTACACAATGTACCCATGTGCGGAATCGAACTTGGTTGTCGGAGTGAGGAGCGAACCCTCCAACCACTGAACTACCCCACCGCCCCATTTGTTAACTGTGATGTTTCCGCTAGAATGCCATGTCTAGCGGACAGTGGGTTCCCCGAAGACACGGGTTCGATTCAATCTGTGAAACCAATCCTTGTTGCAATGGATACAATATGGAGCCACTGCTCCCCTGGCAGAAATGGCACGAGCAGACGACGACCAGACTGATACTTACCCAGTAAAACTGCTCCATGTACTTGTCAGCGATGGAGTCAAGTTTCTCTTTGTTCATGTGGTAACCAGTCGGGTTATCAAGCGCAGGAAAAATGTAGTCACTAGCGACCACGACGAATCTACAAACATTGGGGAATAGAATATTGAAACAATTCCAAAATTACGACGTTCTGAGGATAACTCAGGGATGTCGTAGTTGACATATTGAATATTACCCACTCAAGTTGATACTCAACAACACCTACCCATACTGAGTTGAGTTGAGTGTTACGTCACATCGGCATTACTTCGGCCATATAGCGACCAGACCAAGTCTGTACACATGGTCATTTGAAGTACAAAGCTTAAATGAGTTGGGTTTTTAAAAATAACATATTTATTCGTGACAAACAGACAACGTCATAGCTCAAAAAAAAATTAAAAACGTTCAATCGGTCATTCACATTACATAGTTACAATTTATGATACAGGTCAACTTCCCTTAGGTAGTTCACAATGAGATGCCCGCTCAAGCGGGAAACAAATCTTTCAGATTTATCGCTTGGTAATGTGAATCCCTTGCATTTGAAACGCCCACACAGTCAAGCAGTATATGCTTGATGGTGAACGCTTCATCGCAAGTGACACACATAGGAGGTCCATCTCCATCAATAGTCATGAGTAAACTGACTATGGCCAATACAACATCGTCGTAGAATTACCTTATCACGTCTTGACCCATGTTGAGCAACATAACTAAGGTACTGGATATCACAGCCTAAGTTAAGGTACAGTGTTACGATAGTTGAGTTCTCCTATGTTGAGCTTAAGAGTTGAGATAATTGATATCCCCTAACAGCCCTAGTTGAGACATTTGATATCACCTACCCATGTTGAGGTACAGTGTTCAGATACCTGACAGCACCTATCCCCTTTGATATGCAGTTTTGAGATACTTCATATCACCTACCCATGCTGAGCTACAGAGTTTCGATGTGGACTTGACCTACCCAAGCTGAGCTATAGTGTTAACTTACGTGGTATCACCAACCCATGCTGAGCTACAGAGTTTCGAGGTGGACTTGACCTACCCATGCTGAGCTATGGTGTTGACGTGTGTGGTATCACCAACCCATGCTGAGCTACAGAGTTTCGTGTTGGACTTGACCTACCCATGCTGAACTATAGTTTTGACGTGATATCACCTGCCCATGCTGAGGTACAGTGTTCAGATACCTGACAGCACCTATCCACTTTGATATGCAGTTTTGAGATACTTCATATCACCTACCCATGCTCAGTTAGAGAGTTTAGGCGTTGGACTTCACCAACCCATGCTGAACAATGGTGTTCATGTACGTGGTATCACCAACCCTTGTTGAGCTACAGAGTTTCGGGGTGGACTTGACCTACCCATGCTGAACAATGGTGTTCACGTACGTGGTATCACCTACCCTTGCTGAGCTACAGAGTTTCGAGGTGGACTTGACCTACCCATGCTGAACAATGGTGTTCACGTACGTGGTATCACCAACCCTTGTTGAGCTACAGAGTTTCAAGGTGAACTTGACCTACCCATGCTGAACAATGGTGTTCACGTACGTGGTATCACCTACCCTTGCTGAGCTACAGAGTTTCGAGGTGGACTTGACCTACCCATGCTGAACAATGGTGTTCACGTACGTGGTATTACCAACCCTTGCTGAGCTACGGAGCTTCGAGGTGGACTTGACCTACCCATGCTGAACAATGGTGTTCACGTACGTGGTATCACCAACCCTTGCAGAGCTACAGAGTTTTGAGGTGGACTTCACCTACCCATGCTGAACAATGGTGTACACGTACGTGGTATCACCTAGCCTTGCTGAGCTACAGAGTTTCGAGTTGGACTTGACCTACCCATGCTGAGCTACAGAGTTTCGAGGTGGACTTGACCTACCCATGCTGAGCTATGGTGTTAACGTACGTGGTATCACCTACCCATGCTGAGCTACAGAGCTTCGAGTTGGACTTGACCTACCCATGCTGAGCTATGGTTTTGGCGTATGTGGTATTACCTGCCCATGCTGAGTTTAATACAGAGCTTCAATATAGGACTTGACCTACCCATGCTGAGCTATTGCAGTGAGATACTCGGAGTAGAACGCGCTGAGAATGACACCGTCCAGTCCCGGGATAAAGAAGACAACGCCGTAGTCCCCGGTGACGTTAGGGTAGTAGGCGACGGCATGCAGGGGGCTCTTGTCTTCGAGGACGGTAACGACGACTTTCCCCGTTGTCAACGTGCCGGATTTGTATGGATCACCGTGGTCGACATACAGGCCTGCAGTGCATTCAGTAATATACTCGTGACCAGACTTAATAATGGTCGTTTGTTGATGAGTGAATTGTGCTTTACGCCGTATTTCAGCCATATTATGAAGATTTAGTTCAGTGTGAAATGAAACTGCTGATGATTTTAGTAAAAAAAACAGGTTAACAGTTTGGTTCATAATCTGGCGAAAACTGGATTCGAAAACAAGATCACAAGATCCTGGCCCACATACGGCACATAACTCCAACTGGGCAACCCGTTTCATATCATTAGCGGCGCAATGGGGTAGCCTAGTGGTTAAAGCGTTCGCTCGTCACGCCGAAGGCTCGGGTTCGATTTCACACATGGGTACAATGTGTGAAGCCCATTTCTGGTGTCCCCCGCCATGATATTGCTGGAATATTTCTAAAAGCGGCGTAAAATTAAACTCACTCACTCATGTCATCGAGTTCGCATGTTGACCAATATCAATTAATAAAGAATGTCACGTCTAGGTGTGTTTAAATATTCCGTAAAACGCGTACACGTATCACTACACAATGAAACGAAGGAATCCGTCAACCAAAAAGTTACTTACATTCAAAATCTTAAGACAATGTTAATTAACTTCATTTTTTAAATATGAAAAATGTAAAAAGTATCTGGTCAATTTCGAAAGAAAAGCGTCTTTGACGTTTTCATCTCCTAGTTTATTAATTTCACCCAATCCAATGCTTCGTAAATGTTCTTAAATCAAACATTATAATTTTTACTTCGACCACTGACCTTACTGAGTAATCGGATTAATAGCACAGTTTGAATATCTCACCTGTAGCGATGGTGACGCACACGAGGATCAGAGCGGTTGACTTCATGTTTGCTATCGAGAGCAAAGACTGTTTATCGGTTTATCGACACGATGCATTGTATCACACAGATAACGCATTGCACGTTGCACAACATTGGTCAGGTGACTCAGGCAAGTGTCACGTGATCTCTAGTCTGGTCGTTTTGGCTAAAGATTTAATTAATGTCCATATTGATTACTATCCTCGACTATTCACTACATTATGTTTCCAGTTTGTTTTGATAAAGAAGCTGAAATACCAGACGGACAGGCGGACAGCACAATGATGAAAATAGCTATCCAATCAAAAAGCTTTAGTGAGCGAGAGACATTCTGTGCTTTGTTAGCTATAGGAGGGATGAGAGTGGTGACGTAACTTCCGAACTTCCTGCATTTTCGAATAGATCCGGGATATTTATGAAAATTGTTCCATTTAAGTTTGACACCCTATAAAAAAAAATAGTTTGGCTTGAAATGCTTGTGGACCCGTTTTTTTTGTAAATATCTCTTCATCCAATGACCCAATCGATCTCAAACTGTGCAAGTGGATGTTTTTTAGACAACCTAATCACATTGTAAATCACCGATGTTATGCATTTGTATTAAAGAATCTGCCTATGTAACTGTCAACAAAATAAACAGCAGAACGCAGACTGCTTGCAGAGGGAGGGAGCCAATGACCTGTAACAGCGGCAGTGTTGGGTCATAAACGTAAATGCACGTGCAGTTCAAGATAGTTACCTGTGCACTGCACAGTGATAGACTGTTTGGATCATTCACATTGACTACTTCTAGCTGTCATCATGAAAGCTTATTCAGATGATGCTAAACGTGTAATTAGAAATGTGTTGAGAGCAAACGTAGCAAACCGATTTATAAGGTGTCGGATTACATGAAACGTACAACTTTTGCTCTTGGCATGAAAAAGAACATCGTGCTAAAAATTGTGAAAAATAAACCAACAACCAATAAACAAAACCTTGTACAAAAAGGTAGGCATCCAAAGTTAGATTCTTTTTGACATCAGGGTCATCCAGCATAGCTGACCTACATTGACGAACGTTGACCTTTATGACCCAACTCTGCCGCTGTTACAGGTCATTGGCTCCCTCCCTCTGCAAGCAGTCTGCGTTCTGCTGTTTATTTTGTTGACAGTTACATAGGCAGATTCTTTAATACAAATGCATAACATCGGTGATTTACAATGTGATTAGGGTTGTCTAAAAAACATCCACTTGCACAGTTTGAGATCGATTGGGTCATTGGATGAAGAGATATTTACAAAAAAACGGGTCCACAAGCATTTCATGCCAAACTTTAATGTTCCTTTTATTTTCCTTGTAAACTGTTCCTGATTTGTAGAAGGTAAAATCTTGATCTGTCAGGATACGATCTCGAAAGAATGAGTTTAGTTTTACGCCGCACTCAGCAATATTCCAGCCATATGGCGGCGGTCTGTAAATAATCGATTCCGGACCAGAAAATCCAGTCATCAACAGCGTGTTCATCGATCTACGCAATTGGGATACGACTTGTAAAACAAAATGAAAACTCTTTTAAATTAATTTATGTCGTTTAAGGGGAAATAAATCAGGTGTGTACTTTCGTCTGTACGTCAGTGTCAAAGTTAGTTATCAGCAATGACTGGACTGTAGCACACGGTTTGACAGATGACTCAGCCAATGCGGGTCAACAGCAGCCCTGATATGTCACGCTCAAACCTTTCTGATATCTCCTTCACGGCACGGAGATATAATAGTACAAAATGTGTCAATATCTTCCAAGGATATGTTTGTGGAATACAGTTCTGATCTAAGTGGTCAAGTAAATACAGCGTCAGTTGCACTGTAAAAAATAGTGTTAGGCATTAACGCGTTAATATGTTAAATATTTAACATCTCCGTTTATACGGAAACCTCAGGTGTTGATTTGCCAACGCCTTGATGTTAATCATATAACACAGGCGTTAATGTGTGGTAGCCTATGTACGTCTTCAAACAATGTCAGTGCACAGCGATGAGTACGGATAGATCTTGTTGTTAATGAAAATGTGTATCATATTAGATATGGTAATGTGTTCGAAATATTAAAAAATAATCTGTTTCAACTAATCTTACCTCAGACATTTTGGTTAAATTTGCTGTACAGCTGGAAAGTTGGTCTAAAGTTATTGCCCCTCTAACTAATCTAATTGAAATAACATTGGGCTAAAATGAAATAAGATGTCGTAATCCTTTGTTTTACATACACGTAATATTATTTGCATGGCAAGTACGACTTACGTAATATTATTAACATCAGTGTTCATTTATTTACACCAGTGTTAATATATCTCTCTTCTTTATTAACATTAGTGTTAATCTGTCAACGCAAGCGTGCCTCGATACATTTTGGCGCCAATGAATGGTGATCGAGGCAATCGCTGCACCTCTACCGGCCTCATATTACATAATAACTAGACATTCTTTAGATATCTTCAAATGGATGTCAGCATTTTCAAAACGCAGTGATTTCAATGCGAATATCGTCTGTCAACTCGCGCGATCGTAGCGTAAAGACGTAAACGCTTTGATGGCGCAATAAGCTATTTTTAGAATGTGGCGTGCCAGTTCGCTAAAAGGTAGGGAAAAGTAGTAACCCACACACGGGATATATTAATTTCATTTAATATCATTATTTCCATGAAAAATAGGTATCACTTATTCAGACAGGACATTAAGTTTGTATGTAACATGACATTGTGACAAATGAACCAAGGGAGGTAACTCTACGGCAACAGTGCCGTCATCTTCCAAAAGTGCCGTCATCTACGGGGTTTACACATTCCACTGCACGATCCTCGCCATTTTAGAAGACTGAACAAGCTGACGTTGTCATTATTCTCCCCCCAGGTAAGCGCTATGCGAAAATATAGTACCTACATTGATGATATTGCAAAGATAATGTTCACATATTAATGTTTACATGTTGTATTGATGGTGGCAGCCTAAGATCATGTGTAGACAGTGATTCATAACCTAGACTGGGCAACCACATAGTCAAGTGGGTGGTGTACGTTTATCTAAAACATCTGAATCGATGCTAAAACTAACAATTTTTTTCTGTCTTGCTAAAGTTATCAAGTCACTAAGTATTTTTCTAAGTCTTTTTCAGCACATCCAGTTGTTGTTTTATTGCCAAATTCTTTACGTGCACTTATTTCTGACATGAAATGATTTGCAGGTCATTGGAACTTCAGGTGATTATTTCAACTCTAATATTTTATGTATCATTGTAGATTTAAATCGGGTATATTGTTCCCTGGGAAAATGTAATTCAATATTCTTGACAGGAACCGAGAAATTTACCTGTCTGACTTTCTGGAATTATGATCTACAAACAATAAGATGAGAGAAATAAATACATTCGAACATCATTACATTTCCATTATGGTTCTGACCTAACCTAAATGTGGTCTTCAGGTTCCCACTTACTTCCACATTAACTAACATATGATACTTTCATTTTGTTTCAGCAGATCTCTCAAGCCGCAGTCTACTGTCTGCGCTGCCAACCCCAGACAGGATCCCCTTCCTGATCTTGCACCTACTACGATTGCAGCCCTTCAAGCAGGTGAAAGGAGCAGCCAGATTTTTAACTCTGTATTGAAGCGAGTGAAACGTTTCACACAACTGTTTATCCATCGATGTCATCTTCACCATACTATCAATCAATCGGCAGGAGGATGGTGGCAAAATATCCTTCATTTGCCTATGCACATGGCAAGACACCTTGGGTAAGTTTGAGTTGGTTTCAGTTTTTATCTCTTATTCAGTGATGTAGTGTCAAGGTGCATACATACTGATAGTTCGCATATCCCAAGTATTCGACTTTTACTAATTTCATTATTTATGGCTCTTGTATTACAGAACTTGATATTCTGTGATTCTTTTTGTTTTATCACAGTGTAATTATTTTCAGATAATGTTTTTGGTTGAACTGCATATGATTTAGAATTAGGCACTCTTCTGTTAGATTTCAGTAAGATCTTGTGATTTAAAAACACTCGTCTGAATGTTCTTTTCTTAAATAAATGCATGAGACTCAATACCCCCAATTTGTGAATTCAATATTATCTGTTTGCTATAACCAAGAAACACACTCCTTCTTTCTAATCGAAGGTTAAAACAAACTCTCTATTGTGTCTTTTCAGAGCTTTTTGTGTCCAAATTGAGTCAGCGATGCGCACCAGTAGATTTCAAAACAATGCAAACGAGACCTGCGCCTAAGGATTCTGAAGATGCACAACCTCAGAAGTTGTTCAAGATGGCTAATAAATCATCAGGTGTGACATCAGAGAAAGATTTTGCATCCCATCTTGATGAAATAGAGAAGGAATGGGAAGGAAAGCAATCAATTACTCATCTGCGAACCCTACTAAAACAGACAAGACAATTCCGCAAAAGAGTGGCAAAACCACCTTGAAGACCGGGAAGATTGAGCCCATTTTAGAAAAGTTCCCTTGTTTTGAGGGAAGGATGCTTTGTAAGTATAAATCATTTGAGCTTATTAAACAGCAAATTTTTTGTTTCAAATTTAGTTTCCCTAAAGTGCTTCCTTGGAAATCTTCATGTGTCCTTAAACCCTATTTATTATATACGGACGTTACAGGTATACAAAAGTACTTGTACAGTGTTATCACATTAGTTGATTTATGGTCATTGTTGTGCTAGTGTTAATCTTATATTGAACAAGCAGGCAAGCCCTGTTGCATGTCTTTGTGCCTCTTAATCATTAAATACATTCTAACATACTGTTTCAGTTGGTGTATGAATTCTTTGGCCAACGCAGTGATGATCCAGAGGAAGCGAGGGAAGAAATTGCCAGAAATATGGAATGGATAATGCAGACTGTCGCATCTAAGAAAACTGCACCTGAGGCATGTATTATTGGCTCCAGAAAAGTCAAGATGTATATTTCATTTCAATTTCTTGTTACAAGTTGCTTGTCATATGGCTTATATTATTTAATATCATAATTTAATTTGTTTCGAATTAGATATGGTGAACTATCAAAATACCTAACTAATTTCACTAACCCTCTGTGATACCTTAATATGTTAATTAATATTGATTTGATATGGTTATTGTTTCAAACTGGGTTAACATGTAATTGGAAATTATTATTTTAATAATTATTGTTTCAAATTTTCAGGGTACTGATGCTCAAAAAGCATCCAACTGTTCCGGGATTTGGAGAAGCTTGTTTCCAAGCAAAAGGGCAAGGGTTTGAAGTCAAAGACCTGCATTACCATAGTCAATGTAAGATTGTTTGAAAATGATGTACTACTGTAAGTATTGTTACACTTGAAAACTGGTTTACTTCATTCCTAAAGTAAGTGCTTGTGATCAGCTTTATGACAAATGGAAATGCAGTAGACTGCAAGGACAGGTGATACCTTTATGATAAAGATATATTTAAGATATTTTATATTTACAAATAGCAGTATAGTTATGAATAGATGTTTCATTTACTTAATACTGTTGTGAGATCAACTTGTAAACTGACAATATTCAGCCCTAACAAAAATGTTATTTTATGTTAGCAGGATGTGAAGAGTGTGGAAACAGTTCCTCGGAAACATCTGCACAGCCAAGTGGAAGAGGCTCCTCATCTTGTGGTCTTCCTTGACAGCTCAAAACACATCCTATGCCAATTCATTGTAGGAGACAATGTAAAGATTATTCTTCAAACACAGTCATTGTTTGATGCAGTGATCAGTCTCCTTGGGAGTTACTATGTTTTTGATTTTGAGTACCCCCCTGCATATTGCCAGGTTCTTGGTCTGCTACAGCACTGGGTTGTATCTGACATATTTACTGGATCAAGGACATCCAATTGGGTAAAGTTCAGTGATGAACTGACAAGATCCAAAGATAAACACTGAGATTTTAGAATGTTTCCCAATCAAGCTTTGAACTTTCAAAAAATCTTGTCGGTAGTAATGCGGCAATGTATACCATTTCTTTATCCAGTCGCATGATATTTCTCTAATAATATGTTAAAACAAAAGGTAAAAATATCAGTTATACCAGGGAACATCCTAAGAAGACCTTTGTAAAGGGAAACAGACTGATTCTTCCTTTAGTTTTCATTACAATGATATTGTCAATTTCAAATTTATTCAAACTGCTGATATTCTAAAGAGAAGATTATTATACGAATTATGAAAGCCAAAAATGTTCAAAGACCATTCATAGTACCTATTGTTCATTCTGTTAAAGCCAAACAGAAGTGTTCTTCCTGTTCAAAAGAATTGAATTTCATTTATTGTGCCAAATTGAACTAAATTTCGACCACCTCGTCTGTTCTCAATAAACATTATCTTGAACATTGTGCCATTGTGACATGGTGTTCAAATATGTAATGATCTTATATATACCCCATAGGAGTTGTTTTAAGTTTAATCCATTATATTACCCTGCAATCAAAAAGTAAACTTTGGTTCTCTCAAGACAAGATTACAATTGTCCGATTTGAACTCTCGCTCACTTTAGGAATTTCTGAATTTCGCCTCACCTAAGATTAGGAGATGTCCCCATAATCCCTCATTGTCTAAGGAATAGCACGCTTCATTGCTTTGCCTACCTTAGACCATACCTTGCCTATGACAAAGTAATTGATTATCCTATTGTTGTGCCAACAAATATGTTTGGTACTCATTTTTTATTTTCTTCACCAAGGTGATTTTGATAACCATCATTAGTGGACCATTAATTTAGTGATATTATTTGAATGTAGAGGTATGTTGCTTCTATTGTTTACTTTTATACCTGTTTAATGCATAAGATAGTCAAAAACCTCTAAAATTTATTTTTTCGCATTTTTATTTTATTTTCATAGAGTGGGGAAAATACTGTTATTTTGATACTATTCTAAAATGCAGTTTTGAAGAATTACTGATGATCTGCCTGGGAACATGTTTCCTCATATGACCATAAAGAGATTGAACATGTTTATGCTCTAATTCTTGGAGAAAGAGAATAGTTTAATTTCAAGCTTTATCAGAGTTTAAAAACTCAACTTTATTTGGCACTGTCTACCTTGTAATGTATAACGGTGGCTTCAAACAAAGCAGTAGTTTCACTAGTCCTTGGGCTACCCTGTATTATTTGACAATTTGGACTGGGCTATAGGACTAGTGCCAATTTTGATCCCATATTCTCAAAAAATGAAAGCACCATTGTATATTTCTGAAGGTGATGCGTACACTGTGCAGCTACTTTAGGTTACAAACAGCAATATTGTTTATATGTGTTGACAGTGTTGCCTTTATATTGTTCATTATTCGATAGGTGTTGCAATATGTATTGCAATGTATCAGTATCTTTGCGATTAATTAATGTATATATGCATACCATTTTGATACCGTCCCAACCGTAGAAGGAATGGTTATCCTCAAAATTAACACTGGTATTAAACAGTATTAACACTTTAACACTTATGTTAATTTACTGTTACCAAGCTAGTGTTAATAATAGTGTTACGTGGTCCAATAACACTTGTTTTTACAGTGTGAATAACACCATCTTGTATTTAGCTAGCAAAAATACTGGAACAGACAATGTTCTTGGCGCGTACCAGGCCATGGGTCATGCGAGTATGGTTTCACGCCGCTGTTAGCAGCAATATTCCAGCAACATCACAGCCGGGGACACCAGAAACGGGCCTTCACAACCAGGCCATGAAAGAAAATGAACACATGTATTACACATGACAATGACCTTCAGCCAGATTAGCATCACTGCGATAAAGACTAAAGTAGTATTTATCATCACTGTTTCAAAAGTTGTTTTGTTTTTAGAAGTTTTTATATTCGTTTTGCGTCTTCACCCTTGGTGTTTCTGGGTGTACAAGAATTGTGTGTGAAAAAGACTCCCAACACTTGATACAAATTGATGTGACACGGCGGTCAGAGCGAAGATATGATATGCTGAGAATGCAGCTAGTAAATTTGGTCAAACGTTTTTAACTTCCGATTTATTATTCTGGTCTAAGCCATTTGATAATTACTTTTTCTCAAACAAGGGCCAAACGACACTTTGAATAATTACCAGGAGTACTGTGGGTAGCTTAGTGGTTTAAGGTTTCACTCATTCTCGCTCGAAGGTCTGTTTGATTCCCACGTGGGCACAGAAAAGTGTGCGGCGTTAAACAAACAAAGTTAGAAAATAACACATATTGTAACATGCTATACCCAAAGAACTAATTTCCATGCTCATCATACCGGCTTCTTAATGTACACCAAGGAAGCAAGGTGATGTAGAAGCGCTTGAATATTAGTCAAAGAGGTGTAAAATGAAGGTATCTCACTCATTGTAAATGTAAACGTTTGGCCCAGACATGTAACAGGATTTTTAAATTATTAGATGGCGGGCCTTTTTAGATGAATTCGTCGAAATATCGTTAGACCAATTAAGATGTTGAAGGTTCTATCCGTGGCTGTATTAGTTGGTGTAAGTGGGGTTGCCGTCAATGGCAGCATCCCGGATGGCGCTCCCACATCAAAATGATCCTTATTTTGCACGACACATTTAATTTTACTGATGAAGTATAGCCCAGTACCTGTATTGTCCTGGAATGTAACCAGTCCAAACTGGTTGAATACCCTTTGAAACACGTGTTTTCAGTGTGATACCGGTCTCCTGTGTGCCAGCATGAGGACCACCCTGCCGCCACACGCGTGACGGTCACCTGAGGGTCACTTCCCCGTGTCCAGACAGTGACATCACAATGGCAGGTGGAAATGTATACAATGTACATACATTCGGACCTATGACTGTTCGTCCTGGACACGCGCGAGCATGTACACGTTATGCTTGATTGTCCACACAGGGTAGGGGTTGAAGAGAATATCCTGTCAACACGTACACACGAACGACCACCAACCCTTTTCTTCAAGCAAAACTTCAGATAATTAACACATCAGAACGAAGTTTTGGCAATACTACATACACACACCTGGCTGTAATTAACAACCATGTAGAGTGGTCTAGACACTGAAAACCCGTGAAGCTCAATGTTAGAATTGGTCTTCAGTAAACCCATGGTTGTCGAAAAGAGGCGACTAACGGGATCAAGTGGCCAGGCTCGTTGACTTGGTTGATACATGTCATCGTATCCCATTTGTGTGGATCGATGCTCATGCCGTTGATCACTGGATTGTCTGTTCCAGAATCGATTATTTACAGACCATATAGCTGGAATATTGTTGAGTGCGGCGTAAAACCAACCCTTCACTCATTCTAGACACATGAAGGTCAGGCCATCTGAAGTGGTGTTCCTCATTTTTACATCTTTGTGTATATCTAAGACACACGACTAGATATGCATGTGTGTGTTCGTTCTGCGTTAGATCCAGTCAATATTTACGTAATAGGTAGTATTTCACAACACATGGTTCTTGTTTCAGCGCCAGTGGCATTTAATGGATGTATACCGTTTTTATGGTCTTACTGGGCGTCTGTAGAAAAAGCAGGACAGCGGGCGTATGGATTTGTAAACAACAACTTCAAAGTCTTATTTTGGGTGTAATATAAACCCTCTGTGGTTAAAGTAGAATGAAAAATTATACGTGAGAGGGAGGGCGACGGCCGTATCTGATCACATCTGCATCGTGTTGTCCTCTCGGCTATTGCAGATGCAAAGAAATATAAACAAAAAGGTTATTAGGAAAAGATCAACCCCGTCTCTGTTTTCTTGGAAAGTTTATTCTCCGTAAATACCACAGCCTGTGTGGAACGTGGATGCATTAGCTGCGATCGTTGTAGGAACGCGTAATTTGTTTAGGCGACAAGTCAAAGCTTATACTACAAGGACGTGTTGTGGAACCTGGAACAAGAAACCCAGTGGTCGACAGTATGAGCACCAAATAACCATAATGCCGCGAAGCGACATTTATCATCATCATCAGGCTTTAGTAGGAGATATAGTGAGTGAGTGAGTTGGGATTTACGCCGCTTTTAGCAATATTTCAGCAATATCATGGGGGGGGACACCAGAAATGGGCTTCGCATATTGTGCTCATGTGGGAATCGAACCCGGGTCTTTAGTGTGTGACGAGCGGACGCTTTAACCACTAGGCTACCCCAATCGTCCCAGTAGGAGGTATAATGATGAGTGAGATCAAACGATAGTCTTCTCGGGGATGTCTTGTTCCCGTGCTTAACCCATTTATCACCAGGTGGACTTTTTCTTACAATATACGAAGACATATAAACATAGACATCCATTTAAATTGTGATCAGCTGATTGAGTCCGTCTTCTACTGCTCGCAGACATTTCATAACATATAAACTATCGGGGTTCTAAGACGCTGCGCATTTCAAATAGATATTATACTAGTGATTAAACTTCCGATTGCAGATTTTTAATGGCCACTCTCCCTTTATTATCTTTGACTGTGAATACCAAATACAGCTTTATAACAATTCAAATGACTATTAGATTTCCTAGCAATATTTCTCCTTGAACCTTTAAGCACAACACATTATTTTGGCTCAAGCACATTTACATGTCCACGTGTGTGAGGGTTAAGGTCGAGGATACACCAAACAGGCTAGCCAGCCAGTTTCTTCGTGTTGCACGCCCGATAAGCTGCCGTTTGCCAGTTACATAGTATGAGTGGCTTATCCAACCTTTTACCAAAAATCATGTGTAAGCCCGGGCTTTTGTTATAATGATAGCCATGTCCCTGCTAAATATATGTAGAAAGGCACAATATAATAGCCAAGCACATGAACTTAGTCCACACACTCCCAAACACACTCAATCCCATTTAAATTTAAACTTAAAGTATGTTGATATTTTATAACTTCCTCGGATTGGTAGGCGGCGTACAACTTTATGCGTCACATTTGTGCGTGTATGTGCAACAGGTTCACGGAAGCCTGGAATTGGCTATATCCTCGACAAAACCTGCTCCTATATTAATCAAAGAGACGCAAAGCGCGTGGGAAATATTGCTCAGAAATCAGGGGAACAGATTTCATACAAAGACAAAATACGTTTACGTAATAGAGTCAGTTGTCGCCTTGTCAGCGATACGAAAGTAATCGGCGAGACTTGGGCTGATCTACCGATTGAGGCGTGATAACCTTACGACACTGCGGTGTCGTCACTGGCCGTAACGCAGTCGTCGATGGGAACCCTGTAGTTATGTCCCAGACTATGTTCGATAATACCCAGTCGGTAACACGAGTAATTAGTAGAAGTTAATAAGCAGTTAATGAGCACGATAACCAACTGCTGCAGTCTAGTTCCATATTCTGCACCGACCGTAGTACACTGAACAAGACTGAAGGTACCGACCCCGTCACCACAAAGTCACATGGCTGGTCACATGATTACATATATACATATGGGTACGCATCTAGTACAGGTCAAGATGACAACGAGGCTACCCAATCATTGCTTTAGACGCTTTAGCTAATGTATTCAAATGGGTAATATAGGATAGATGTCTACTCATCCTGTTTGACAATGACGTAAGAATCTATGCCGAAACGTCGCCTATAATCAGTATAGTTGTATATCCATAAAATAAATTGTCCTCATTCTAGATAAGTCAAACTGGATATATCTTTAGTGATAAATGCGTTACGTGAATTTATGGCGGTTATTCAGCCACATTAAATGCCAATACTTTGAATATAAAGTAATCGTTGTCGGAGAAGATCTTGACACAAAGATAGTGAAACTCATCTCCTACAAGATTAACTTGGCACATTATTATACAAACACGGTCTTCTCACAGTCTCTCACAGATCACCTTCCAGGAACGTGGGTGGAGGAACTCAGCTTGGGAAAATGCGAAGCTGGAAATGTTCCGATAACATTTCATAATCACTAAACGAAGTTGTGCGTCATAAAACTTATATATACGGTTTCAACCGATGGACTTTAATAAAAGAGATTTATTTCTATTGTAGAATTTGGATGCCAGGGTTTGCAGTCCCTGGAGCGTCTGAAACCTTTCCTCGTTATATTCAACACAAAACACCAGGTCCATGGTCTTATCTAATAATTTCATAGGTATAACTCGTGTATACCATAATACAGCTCGTATTCCATGATGGATGATGCGCGGCTTTGAAATACCCCGATCAGCGGGCTGCAAAGATGAGAATACGTCATGCTTATGCCTATATTTATTGTTACGACCATATGCTAAAGATGGCGGAACAACACAAGATCTAATCTGGTACTATTTGATATGAGTATCGTGCATGTACGCTGAGTTCATGTCCATGCTAATTTCTACACCTCCCACCCCTGCACATGAGAATGTCTGGCCTCATGAGTATATATGTTCAACAATACCTGTTCAGTAGGATAATCCTGTGGTGACTGGACCAGCTCGCCGTGGCCAAGCTCGGCACTCTTGAAGATATCCTCACGGTACATAGCAGCAGGCACATAGCTTTGATACACACTACAATGATAGATGTGTCTGTGGTCCAGTCCCGCGCTGGGGCTCAAGGCCTTCCAGTTTCAGGTCACACTCTCGATTCAGACAAAGGTGCTTGTTGAAGAAGAACCGATTCTATCTTCATGTCTGGTTAGATGTATGCCTCGCTGGTGATCTCTGCAGCTGGTCACCTACATGGGAAACGTGATTAATACCAGGTTAGCACTGCATGGCTTCGACTGATCGTTGTACGCGTGGTTCCTTCCGATCTGCATGAAGTATGTAACAGTTTCCGTAGTCGCCGTATCAACTCTATGCAGGTGAGGCCAATGTAAACAAATACTTATTCATCACCTCTCTGACACCATTCTTAAGCCCTAGTCTTTGTGAGATGGACTAGGAGTCTTTAATATTATTAAATCGAAAACTTAAAAGAAGTTCAATATATCCAGTTTTGTCTTTGACACTGATTCAACTATACACAACCTCTGTCCATGATGTATTTATGTTTCACCGTACGACTTTGGTCAACATCTTCTCTCATTTGAACTAAATACATGTATATAATCCAACTCTTTTTACTAGGTAAGAATTGAAGATAATCGAGTTATTATCCCTATTGGCATGGAAGATTTTAATGTGTGTTGTGGTAGCCCTGCATATTAAAGTCGGATACGGGCGAGTATTTGAGGCAGTGACTAACGCCAGCAGTTGGCTCATTTCTGTCTAAGCCCCCTTGGCGGGCTGGTTCTCAATGCACCCAAGTCGCTTCACCGGCCGGCGACAACGGAATTAAAGCTGCGCATCGCTGAATCGCTGCTGGACATGTCATCAGTCTTAGACGTAGATCGTTGGATGCAATAGACTGACTGATCAGTTTTTAGTTTGCCGTCCAGACCTCGATACATTGCTGTTAACATCACGGCGGGGACATGTAGTGCAGTTAATACAAACAAACAACAAGAGTATTAACAGTATGGGAAGTGTTGTCCAGGTGTCCTTCAAGTCCCTAAATGTGTACACAGAAAGCAGTGATATCTGTAATACTGGTGACCGCGGTGGTTATCTAGATCTCACTTGTCATATTCTTGTGAGTGAGTGAGGTATGAAGTTTTACCCGCACCTCAGCAATATTCCAGCTTTTGACGGAGGTCTGTAAATAATCGAGTTCGAACAGACAATCCAGAGATCAACACCATTAGTAGCATCGGTCTACTCCATTGACACACGATGACATGTGTCAACCCAGCTCTGACCACCCAATCCCGTTAGTCGTCTCTACGACAAGCATGTTACTGAAGATCGTCTTACCGGATCTTCGTCAGCCGACCATTCTTTTGAGGTCAGCTCAGCAATTGGTGGCATCTTAGAGACGCGGCTCAACATGGATTTGTAGAAAGCATCACAGACTACTAGGTACCTCTGAAGTGATGGCAAACACTGTATACACACATTGTCAGTTTAACGTGTACATATATAAACCTCAGCGAGCCACATCGGAAAGGTTTAAATGAATACGATACCTCCCCTGACAGCTGAGCTTCACATCGGAAAGGTAAAATGAATACGATACTCTCCTGACATGCTGAGCCACATCGGAAAGGGTGTAAATGAATACGATACTCTCCCTGACAGTTGAGCCACATCGGAAAGGTGTAAATGAATACGATACTTCCCGACAATGTTCACTCTTGCTAACCATAGTATAGTGACAAGGAGTCGTTGAAGTCCTGTCTGATTCTCACATGGCCACAGCAGGTACAATCTATTGCTGTTCCTGCGGTGATGCTGCTGAGGCCATAATACGACCCAAACCATTCCACCTCACCACTTATGCCGAATTCATGGTTTGCTGTTTACCTACCCTTGGCAGCGCTAGCCCCTGGTTCCTGGTTTCACCAAAGTGGTAAGGGTCTAAGACATCTACCATTGGGCCTTTCCTCCCCATGAAGCTGAAACACACTAGCGATATAACGGAATTATGTCTAAGCTGCGTTACTTAACTTGCTCACACCTGGCCGCGACAATAGTGTGAAGTTGAATAATCAACCACACTCAGAAGCAAATTTAGCCTCCTAGACTAAAGCTTATTTTGAAAATATATTTTTATATAATCAACTCGATAAAGAGTCTAGAAATCTAGACTTGTATTATTTCAGCGTTATATGGAATAATATGGTTTGCAGGGACTGTGACAATGACATCTCTTACCATACACAGTACACCGGAAAGGTTATGAAGATCCAATGTCAGCTAGGTAAACATACTTCCCAAGTCCAGAAACACTACACCATTCCATTTCAAGACTTTGCAAGCAGATTATCCTATCCTTTAAATTTTAACTGTATTAAAATCAATCATCGTAAGATGTCCTGACAACATAATTCAGCATAGCGTCGTTCGTCGTATTGTTGGGCGAGTGCTTGCCCGCCCCTGTCCCTCTAAGCTGGATTAGCTAGTGATGGAAACAGAAAAGCTTTTTGAAAGCGGGTAAAGGACAGAAGTACCCGTAATGAAATGCTAAATAATGCTTCATTCATCCCATCTTCCTGTGACAGGAGTATTCATAAGTCTATGGTCGGCTATGGTGCAGTATTTAGACGGGGATAGGCTGGTAGAGTGAACCTCGAGGCTAGAGGGGAACCCTAAGGGTGTTGATTTTTGACAATTCAAGAAGATCAACAGAGGGAAAGAGATCACTTTCCCTGTAAATATGCAGGCAATAAGGATCTATATTATCCCGGGCCAACGCACAGGGAAGAGATAATCTTTCTAGAGGTCTCGTCTCTTCTGTGCTGTTACCTCAAGGTGGTTTCATAAAGATTATTGCTCAGATAGTGAAGTTTACGCCAAGATAGTCGTAAGCTACCATTCATTAATATTAACTTACGACTATCTTAGCGCTAAGAGAGCTTCGAAAATCTTGGGCCTCGGTGTTTGACCGGCATGGATGCGAAGTCAGATTAACCTCTGGTTTAGATTTTCAAGTTTTCTAAGTAGTGCAGATAGTCGTAAAAGCCATACACAATATAAACTTACGACTATCTTAGAAGCGTCACAGAGAGCTTCGAAACTTCTAGGCCCTGGAACCACAGAAAGACGTTGGAGCTGCCCAAAGGATCAATCAGAGTCTGGCTGTGACTATCTTGTGTCCGAGAACACGCGGACGACGTCCAGATTTGGCGGTCATCTTGTCCGGAGATTGACCAGTGTGCATGAGAACGCAAGTACATTGACTGGACGGTGAGAGGTTAGTCAACACACTGAGATGGTGCACTCATATCATGGCGAACATATTGTTCGTTGGTCAAGGTGAAAATACTTGAGTAATATCTTGGTGGTATCATGGCCGATCAATGAGACATTGCATGATGGTGTCAAAGTGTCATGGTGAATTAGTGAGACGCTCCAGTGTGCGGGCATAGTGCTCTAGTGCTGTACGATATATGGGCACAAGAAAAGGATGCGGATTTAAACTTTTATTGAATAACATGACGTTTGAGCGTATGTTTGAAGCAAGCATACTTTCGAAACTTGTTTTTAAGGCAATCCACTTCAGAAAACAATGATTTATGCTTGGCTAGTTTTGGGCAAGACACAGCGATTGGTACTCGCGGTACACTGCATTATAAGCCGAAGTATCTTGATGTTATTAATCAAACTCGATCAAATCCTTAATCATGTGCAAGTGATGTAAAACGAATCCACTTTCCTTGTTCCACCAAATTATGCAAGTAGCATCGCGATGATCTTTAAACCACATGTGCGTTGAATACACTTCAGGTTTATCGAAGCAGAATGCTTGCAGTTCTTATATATATAAAACATCGTGAGAAGGCAAATTGTTTGTCTAAGATGTTTGAGATCCTGCCTTCCATCTCGATTCCACGTGCCTCCCGTGGTCTCGTATCTAGGTCGGAGATATACACGTTACATAATCTTCCTGCAAATCGGTTCGCAATATTTATTTAATCACATACATTATTTTCTTTGACTCACACGTGTCGCCTCATGCCATTCAAGCAGACGATATCCGATATGTCACACAACAACGCGCAGC